>NC_142801.1:4223641-4453641 GCF_049724085.1 Artemia sp. Qi Xiang Cuo
ACATATATAAATTCAAAAATAAAATTGAAAAATCAAGAAACTGGAACTGTGACATGGTAAACCACAACCTAACACTACTTAAATATACCATCACGTTAATTTCAAAGAAATAAAATCAAAATTAACTTTTAAAAATCAAGAAAATGTAACTGTGACAAGGTAAACCACAACCAAAAAATACTGAAATATTCCAACTCTTGCATTTCAAAGAAAGAAATTAAAAATGAACTTTGAAAAATCAAGAAAATGTAACTGTGACAAGGTAAACCACAACCAAAACACTACTGAAATATTCCAACTCGTGCACTTCAACGACAGAAATTCAAAATTAACTTTGAAATATCTAGAAAATTTAACTGTTACAAGGTAAACCACAAAAAAACACTAATGAAATATTCCAAATATAGGACAAAAACTAAAGAACAACTCCAAGAAAAATGACCACTAAGGACATTTAAAATTTGACACGTTAAAAAATAACCAATCACTAATTAGATAGTCCAACTAAAGCTTTTCAAGGAAAAAAAATCAAAATTAAATTTGAAAAATCCAGAAAATGTAACTGTGACATGTTAAAACATAGTCAAACACCAGTAAAATAGTCCAAATCTTGCATTTCAACAAAAAAAATTCAAAATGAACTTTAAAAAATCAAGAAAATGTAACTTTGACAAGGTAAACCACAACCAAACACTACTGAAATATTCCAACTCTTGCATTTCAACGAAAGAAATTCAAAATGAACTTTGAAAAATCACGAAAATGTAACTGTGACAAGGTAAACCACAATCAAACACTACTGAAATATTCCAACTCTTGCATTTCAATGAAAGAAATTCAAAATGAACTTTTAAAAATCAAGAAAATGTAACTGTGACATGGTAAACCACGACCAAATGCTGCTGAAATAGTCCAGCTAGTACTGTTCAACAAAAGATAATCGAAATGAGCTTTGAACAATAAATAGAATGTAACTGTGACAAGGTAAACCATAAGCAGACACTACAAAAATAATTCAGATAGAACTTTTCAAAGATACCAATTCAAATGAGCATTGTAAAAAAATGAAAAATTAAATGATACAATGTAAAACATAAACAAACACTACTTAAATATTCCAACTCTTCCATTTCAACTAAAGAAAGTCTAAATGAAATTTTAAAAATCAAGAAAATTGAACGGTGAAAAGGTAAACCAAACCCCCCCTCGACACAAAATGACCATCTCATTAAATAAAAATATATAAGTTCAAAATGAACAATGAAAAAACAGCAAAAAATAACAGTAACCAGTTAAAACTCGACAAAACGCTACTGAAATATTACAACTCTTGCATTTCAGCGTAAAAAATTCAAAATGAATTATGAAAAATCATGAAAATGTAACTGTGACAAGGTAAACCACAAACAAACACTACTGAAATAGTCCAACTCTTACATTTCAATGAAAGAAATTCAAAATGAACTTTGAAAAATCAAGAAAATGTAACTTTGACAAGGTAAACCAAAACCAAACACTACTGAAATATTCAAACTCTTTCATTTAAAAGAAAGAAATTAAAAATTAAAATTTAAAAATAAATAAAATTTAAAATTTAACATTTAAAAACACCAAAAAAAAAACCTTAATAATACAAACACTTGAATTAAACCTATACAAAAAAAAATTGATATTTTGAAAAATCAAGAAAATGTAACTGTGACAAGGTAAAACACAACCAAACACTACTTAAATATTCCAACTCTGTCATTTCAACGAAATAAATTAAAAATGAAATTTGAAAAATAATTAAATTTAACTTGCGCAAGGTAAATCATAAACAAACATTACTTAACTATTCCAACTCTTGCATTTAAACGAAACAAATTCAAAATGAACTTTGAAAAATCATGAAAATGAAACAATGACAAGTTCAAAAACAAAAAAAATAACCAGACAAATACCAAATCTTGAATTTAAACTAAAGAAATTCAAAATGAACTTTTAAAAATCAATAAAATGTAACTGTGACACTGAATTATTCCAACTCTTGCATTTCATCGAAATAAATTCAAAATGAACTTTGAAAAATAAAGAAAATGTAACTGTTACAAGGTAAACCACAATCAAACACAACTGAAATATTCCAACTCTTGCATTTCAGCGAAAGAAATTCAAAATGAACTTTGAAAAATCAAGAAAATGTAACTGTGACAAGGTAAACCATAAACAAACACAACTGAAATATTCCAACTCTTGCATTTCAAGGAAATAAATTCAAAATGAACTTTGAAAAATCAATAAAATGTAATTTATAAAGGTAAATCACAACCTAACACTACTGAAATATTACAACTCTTGCATTTCAACGAAAGAAATTCAAAATGAACTTTGAAAAATCAAGAAAATTTAACTGTGACAAGGTAAAACACAACCAAACACTACTGAAATATTCCAACTCTTGCATTTCAACAAAAGAAATTCAAAATGAACTTTGAAAAATCAAGAAAATGTAACTGTGACAAGGTAAAACACAACCAAGCACTACTGAAATATTCCAACTCTTGCATTTCAACGAAAGAAATTCAAAATGAACTTTGCAAAATCATGAAAATGTAACTGTGACAAGGTAAAACTGAGTCTCTCAATCCCCGTAAAGCTCTTTTAAAAGATACAAAAACTACTTATTTAACACAAAAATTTCGTTTTTAATGACCACCAAGTAAAGAAAAACCACACTGAATCCGGCAACTGAGTCTCTCAAAACCCGGAAAGATCTTTTAAAAGATACAAAAACTACTTATTTAACACAAAAATTTCGTCTTTAATGACCACCAAGTAAAGAAAAACCACACGGAATCCGGCAACTGAGTCTCTCAATACCCGTAAAGCTCTTTTAAAAGATACAAAAACTACTTATTTAACACAAAAAATTTCGTTTTTATTGACCATCAAGAAAAGACAAACCACACCGAATCCGCTAACTGAGTCTCTCAATCCCCTTAAAGCTCTTTTAAAATATACAAAAACTACTTATTTAACACAAAAATTACGTTTTTAATGACCATCAAGTAAAGAAAAAACACACGGAATACGGCAACTGAGTCTCTCAATCCCCGTAAAGCTCTTTTAAAAGATACAAAAACTTATGATTTAACAAAAACATTAATTTTTTAATGAAAAAAAAGTAAAGAAAAACCACAAGGAATTAGGCAACTGAGTCTCTCAATCCCTGTAAAGCTCTTTTAAAGGATACAAAAACTACTTATTTAACACAAAAATTTCGTTTTTAATGACCACCAAGTAAAGAAAAACCACCCGAATATTTAACAAGTACCATTTTTCCACACCAGTCATAAAACTCAATTCCTCCTAGAATTATTTAAACTAAATAGTTATACCTGCCTCTCACAGACAGTTCAGAAAGACACAATACCCTTATTTATAGTGAAGCGTTTCTTAGCCGTATGTTTACCCAAATATTCAACACGTACCATTTTTCAACACCATCCACAAAACTCAATTCCTCCTAGAAATATTTAAACTAAATACTAACCCCCGCCTCCAACAGAAAGTTCAGAAAGAAGCAATAGCCTTATTTATAGTCGAATGTTTACCCGAATATTTAACAAGTACCATTTTTCCACACCAGCCACAAAACTCAATTCCTCCTAGAACTATTTAAACTAAATACTTACCCCCGCCTCCAACAGAAAGTTCAGAAAGACGCAATAGCCATATTTATAGTCGAATGTTTACCCGAATATTTAACAAGTACCATTTTTCCACACCAGCCACAAAACTCAATTCCTCCGAGAATTATTTAAACTAAATAGCTACCCCTGCCTCGCACAGACAGTTCAGAAAGACACAATAGCCTTATTTATAGTGAAGCGTTTCTTAGCCGTATGTTGACCCAAATATTCAACACGTACCATTTTTCAACACCATCCACAAAACTCAATTCATCCTAGAAATATTTAAACTAAATACTTACCCCCTGCTCCAACAGAAATTTCAGAAAGACGCAATAGCCATATGTATAGTCGAATGTTTACCCGAATATTTAACAAGTACCATTTTTCCACACCAGCCACAAAACTCAATTCCTCCTAGAATTATTTAAACTAAATAGCTATCCCTGCCTCGCACAGACAGTTCAGAAAGACACAATAGACATATTTATAGTGAAGAGTTTCTTAACCGTATGTTTACCCAAATATTCAACACATACCATTTTTCAACACCCACCACAAAACTCAATTCCTCCTAGAATTATTTAAACTAAATACTTACCCCCGCCTACAAGAGAAAGTTCAGAAAGACGCAATAGCCATATTTATAGTCGAATGTTTACCCGAATATTTAACAAGTACCATTTTTCCACACCAGCCACAAAACTCAATTCCTCCTAGAATTATTTAAACTAAATAGTTATCCCTGCCTCGCACAGAAAGTTCAGAAAGACACAATAGCCTTATTTATAGTGAAGCGTTTCTTAGCCGTATGTTTACCCAAATATTCAACACGTACCATTTTTCAACACCATCCACAAAACTCAATTCCTCCTAGAATTATTTAAACTAAATACTTACCCCCGCCTCCAACAGAAAGTTCAGAAAGACGCAATAGCCATATTTATAGACGAATGTTTACCCGAATATTTAACAAGTACCATTTTTCCACACCACCCACAAAACTCAATTCCTCCTAGAATTATTTAAACTAAATAGTTATCCCTGCCTCGCACAGATAGTTCAGAAAGACACAATAGACTTATTTATAGTGAAGCGTTTCTTATCCGTATGTTTACCCAAATATTCAACACTTACCATTTTTCAACACCATCCACAAAACTCAATTCCTCCTAGAGCTATTTAAACTAAATACTTTCCCCCGCCTCCAACAGACAGTTCAGAAAGACGCAATAGCCTTATTTATAGTCGAATGTTTACCCGAATATTTAACAAGTACCATTTTTCCACACCAGCCACAAAACTCGATTCCTCCTAGAATTATTTAAACTAAATAGTTATCCCTGCCTCGCACAGAAAGTTCATAAAGACACAATAGCCTTATTTTTAGTGAAGCGTTTCTGAAAACAGGGAGACCTATTTACGAAAAAAAAAAAAGGGGTACCCCCCCGTGCAACTGAACCCCCCTTGTAACTGAACCCGTGTATAACCGAAATCCCACCGTTCAACTGTATCCACTTTAACTGAACCCTCGTGCACCTCACCCCTCTATGCAACCCACCCCCCTCATAACACTTTTAAGCCAGTTCTTTTTAAATTGACAATATTTTTCAAACGTTAATTACGTATTATACAGACCACATCGGCGAGGTAAAGCTAGGTCAAGTCACAATTTCATTCTATCGTTACTTTTCAATTAAGCTATTGAATACTTTCTAGCAATGCCCCTTGTAAGCGTCTACGCAAATATCTTTTCGCAAATATCTTTTCGCAAAAAAAAATTCGCAAATCTCGTAAACTAAAGAAGTAATTACATCACTGTTGTTAGCTCCATCATTAATCTCCAATAATGTAAATGCATCCCTCATTTTTTTCCTCTACTAATATCCTTTCAAATAAAAAATATTCTCTTTGAATTAAAGTCTCTTCCTACTCTGTAATTTACAGAAAACTAAACAGATCCCTCTGTGTTTAAAGCACTGATTTAACCTAAAAAAAAAAAACTTGTTTATCATGAAAAATAAATTCAGTTAATTTTGACCGACAAAAATTTAAGCAGAACGGATTATGATCAACCTGTCTGGTACTAACAAGTCTATACCATTCTCATTTTGAGTTTGGAAAATATTAAATGTGATTTTTTTGGTTAATTATTTTTAATATCATTATAATACATTTAAAAAAAATTTTAAAAAAATATATCATTTAAAAAAAAAGATTAAAAAAAAAAAAAAAAAAATTAAAAAAAAATTGAGCGCGGGGGCCAAAAAGTTGGAGGGGAGGGGTCCCCCTTCGAGTTTGGAGATAGGGGACCTTTGGGGGTTGAGCTTTCTTGTGGTTAGGGTCGTTGGTGCTTATGATCCTTGACGGTTCGTACTCACAAACATCTTACTACTTGAATTACAAGGATTTATAAGGTTTGTTCTGAATTTCATTATTAGAATTCTTTTCTTGCCATCTACATCTCTTTTAGTATCAACTTTTTAGTATACTATCACGTTAGACCCTATTTTAAATTAACAATACTGTTCAAACACTACTTGTGTATTATACAGAACGCACCGGAGAGGTAAAGCTAGGTCAACTCAAAAAGTCAGTCAATCATCGTTAGCCATTTTCACAGATTGATGTTGTTTCAAATTTATAATAAATTACCTCAGTTAACGAGCCCTGCGGGGTTACCTTAGCTGCTAATCAGTTAAACCTTTTCCTCCATCTTCATATGATCCAATTCGCAAATGTTATCTAGCTCTGTTTTTTCCCTATTATTCAAATAAGATCGTTCATACAGTTCAATTCGCGAATTTTATATCCTTTTTTGCAAAGAGATTTATCTTTTAACAGCATATGTCAATCAATCAATTCTGAGTTTAGCCTACTATTCTTTAATTAGCAACTTCCTTAATTATATAACTCAATGAATATCCATACATATCCAAAATTAATACAAAACTTAAATCTTTTTCCAAGAAAATATTTTGAATGCGATTTGGCTGTATAAACTGTTATGATGCTTCAAGATAAAAAAAAAACGTTATGATGAAAGTGTCTCAAAAACCAGTCTGCTTGCGTTATACAATCTCAATTATACTTTCAAAACGTGTTTGATCACTTTATAGGTATATAATATAAAAGGTTTGGTCACTTTTTGCAATGTAATAGTCAAACAACACTGTATATTCTTGTAATCGTGAAACCTTTATATAACTTACTACTTATATATTACTATTACTAATATATTATTATATACTATACTATATTATTAATATACTATTATACTAAACATTTACATTACATAAAGTGATAGAACTGTACTATAAATTTAAACATTAGACTACATTATGTATAGGCACATTTGTCGATAAAATCAAAATTTCGCACGACTACAGCGTCAAGTATGTTCCCTGTTCGTACTTTCTCGAGTTGAACATAATTCAACTTTCAAGCATGAAATTCTTGATTGAATAATCAGAGTCGAGATTTCAGGCATAATTTTTTAAACTAGAAAACATGGAAACTTAGAACAGCAGTTTTTCTATCTTTGACAGGAGTCTGACAAAAGTTAAGAAAACGCAGTATTGGTAGAGAACAGTCGGAGACAAACTAGTGTTGGTCCAAACTCTTTAAAACCAATTTCTTCCAATTTTAATTTTCCGCTTCTGAAATACAAGTGTTGGTCCAAAATTAAGAAAAATGCCATACCATTAATACAATGTGGCTTTTTCATCGAAAGACGTGACTATGATGTGGCTCGGGCATAAGTCTTCCCTAGATTGTGCTAAGGAAGTTGTTTTGTGTTTAGCGATAAAGATGCAGCCAGGCATGGAAAAAGTTCCAAAGCTGCTATTAGCTGAACTGTAAAAGCTGCCAACAATTTAGCAGGGCAACTTGTGTTTTGACAGCTTTGCTTTGAGCAAAGACTATTTTTATAGGTAGAAATGGTATTTTCAGACAAAATCTACCTACAAATGTCACTAGGCCATGAAAAGTGCCAAGTAGCATTGCCACTATGGTACCCTTCTTTTTGCACAGCGGGATGCAGCATTTTCAAAAAGTAAAATCCCTGGTTGCGGTAAATCTTAGCGGTAAGTTGTCACAAAATACAATTAGAAATTGTTATTATGATAAACATTTATAATTTTATAGCTATTTTTAAAATCTCATTAAAAAAAAAATATAGAAAGGGGCCAAGACACAGGCGCGTACGCAGGAATTTGTTTCGGGGGGGCCCAATTTGTTTCGGGGGGGCCAAATCCTTCAAACCCATTATTCTGTGAGAAAAATCAGAAAATTATGGGAAAATGAAAAAAATCGTGAGATTTCGGGGGGGGCCGGAGCCCCCTCCCCCCTGCGTACGTCCCTGCCAAGACATATACAGGGACCATAGAATATCTTTTGGTTAAAAACTTCAGGTTTTCAGCCAATTCTTGAAATCTAAAGGAACGTGGCTCCCTTGGCTTAAACCAATTAGGTTGTTTTGGGATAGGGCCAGGGTCTTATCCAGGATTTTTGTCGGTGGGGGGGGTTAGAAAAGGACTTTTTCGAGGGAGTATAAAAAACTTATCAAAAATTTGTTTATATTCATTTTTGTTACGTTTTTACGATTCGGAAAAAACATTTCGGGGGGGGGTCAAACCCTCTAACCTTTCCCCCTGTGTACGGCCTTGAATAGGCTGATAAAAATGCAGGAATTTCCTAAAATGAAATCCAATGTGGGTGCAGATACCCATCGTGGAATGGGAGTGACAGAAGTTGAATCAGAAATGGTTATTCTGTCATTTGTAAATTAATAGCCATTTGTCTGTTATGTTTTCATTAAAAGCTCTGAAGGGGTCAACACATATTCTAGGACCATAAATTATCCCATTTTGGCCAGAACTCGAAGCTTTTCAGTCATTTCTTCGATTGAAGGAAGGATATGGCAGTGGCGGATTCAGGGAGGCGAGGGGGGCGCGCGCCCCTCCTACCGTAGTCTAAAGCAGTGTAATTTACTTAATTAACTCAAGTTTGCATTAATTAAACTTGCTCTTAACGCAAGTTTATCAGATGAACCTATTTTGCCCCTCCCCCCTAAAAAAATTTAGGGGGGAGGGATATATATTATATATGCTTATTTAATCCTTAATTGGATTATATAAGCAGTGTATGTTAAGCTTTATAAGTTCTTTTTTTTATTTTTCTATTCCAATATACCTGTCTCACCGTTTTTACCAGTTTTTTACTATATATATGGTGTTATTTTTACCTGTTTTATCATTGCCCAATATCAAGGGTTAATTCAGGATTTTTGTTCAGGGGGGGGGGCTTAAAAAATGCATCAAAACGAGTCTGATAAAAATTTTGGGGGGCTCAAACCCGATCCCCCCCTCGGATACTACCTTGCCGAATATACCTACTCCATCTTTTGTCATTGTTAGCGCAGTTCGGTACTGAAGAGCGGCGGCAATTGCAGATAGTGGGGCTATTATAACCTTTAAGCTCAGAAGTTTTGGATACCACGATAAGTGACGTCACGGACATAGTTTCTTATTTAACTCAAGTTGTGGTGTTGATTCCACTCAACCGACTAGAAACAAAAAAAAGTATAAATCCTTCAATACTTGTAAACTGAAAGCTAGTGAGCAGCGTCTTTTAATTTATATGTATGCACCAGTAGTTACTTACCAGTCCATACTCAGGGACCATGGTAAGCTGCAGTTCGACCATAAGTGGGTCGAAACGAAAATAGAAAATCGGTGGAAGCAAATGCTTAAAAATACCATAATTGAAACAATTATAGTAATTGGTAACGACCCCAATGGTTTCCTTTTCAGTTTGATTACGTTTTACAATCTTTCAACCACTTACCACGGTAAGTGACGTCAGCTGTAAATCCTTCAATGCTTGCAAATGGAAGGCTTGTGTGTAGTTTCTTTTTTATTTTTGTGGTTACAACAGTAGTTACTACCATCTACCATTATCATTATTATTCTGGGTCAACTCATCAAACTGAGTCGAGGCTCAGGTCAGAAAAGCCCATTGTCTTCAACCATCAAACAAACTCAGCGATCATGATAAACCGTAAGATGATCCTCCCAACCGACCTTGGCAAGTCGGTTGAAACGCAAGGCAAAGCCAAGTATCTACAATTTTCAAAGGTTGGAACCAATATAGAGAACTATAGTAGAAGAAGTTGCGGAAGAAAAAGAAGAAGAACGGCCCCAATGCTCGTTTTTTTCTTGTTTTTTTTTTTAGTTTGATTTTTACCGTTTTACTGCACATAATCTTTGAAATAATATTTCTCTTTCTGGACAATTAAATCAAAGCTCATAAATTCAACTAAATATTTCAAAGGTACATGCTCTGTAAATTATAAGCCTTCAGACTTAAAAATTTATATATTGAACTTACACCTTTTTTGCAGAATTTGTTGCAGTTTAAGGTCTTCTTGGCCCAAGGTACACGACCTTTAAGTTTAAAATCAGTCAAGAATAATTTCGCGATTACCAAAAAAAGTTTAAGTTCTAGGACCCCTTATGGGTCAGAAAACCCAGTGACTCCTTTTGCCGAGAAAGAAAGTCGAAATAAAAGACAACCTCGTCTGGTTCCTCCTCTATTCTGTTTTGGGTATCTCTCGACCAGTCATAAAAAAAGACAGAAAAAACATTACATCATTGATTGTCTTATTCCATATCTTCTTTTTTCCTCATTTGTGTATCTGCTCTGTCAGCTAATTTTGAATAGTTTTCCATTTCCTGTGTATAATTAATATTGATTGGTGTTTCTATTGCAGGATTTGGTGTTATCGTCGTAACATTATTGCCAGTTTATCGAATTGAAATCGAGTTTTTTTTTTCTACGTACTATTGGTTGAAGTGTCTTGATGAAGAAGAGGAAGCTTCTGTATTATTTTTCCCAAATAGTTTTAAAAATTAATTAATGTATGTATGTATGCGTTTTTAATGTCATTCCTTAATGCTTATTGTACTAGCAATTACGAAATCGAAATTTTTGTATGCCCAAGATAATGCGCATATTCTCCGTTTATGCATTTTTCATTATTATTATACGGAGAATCGTATCCAAGATTTTTTTTTCGTGGGAGGGGGGTAAACAAAAAACGCATCAAAAATTTGTTTATATGCATTTTTGATTCGTTTTTACGAGACGAACAAACATTACGGGAGTCAAACCCCCTCCTACCCCTGTAATTGGGGAACAACTGTTTACATACCTCTCGGTTGATTCCTCTCTTCCATAATTTTACGTAACATAGGGGGATTTTAGGAACTCTGGCCCTTTGAAATAAATTAAATTTATTGAAATAAATAATTAAAATAAATTTATTGAAATGAATTTGAAATAAATAAATAAATTCCAGTGTATGTTCCTGTAATGTACTACGTGCCAAAATCAAGCCATGCTATTACGCTATATAATTTGATTTTAAAGGTTATTTATTGCTTAAATCCTAAAACAAAAACGAAAATTAAAAGTATTTAAAGTTGATTGGCATTGTATCACTGATTAATTATTATTAATTAATTAATTTTTTTGCAAACAAGCTAGTTTTATATGAAAACCTATCCTCGTATACTAAACGTAAAAGACGTATCCTTTTTCTTCTTCTTTTAAGGGATAATGACGCTGTTTGTCAATAGAAGAAAAAACCTACTTCGCTCAATTAAATTTCTTATTTGTCGAATTTTGGGCTCAGGGTTTGGCGTGAACTCATTCTCAACACCTCGACTCCCCTCTCACTTTGCGTGAGAGGCCTTAGCCTTAGTATAGGAATTTGTTTTTAAACCTTGAATATCATTTTAGTACTTGTTTAGTCTGTAATCTTGCCCTCGTAATAAAAAGTGCTAAAGTTCAAAGATTAAGGCCCATTCAGCATGTTTTGAGGAACCTATTACAGTTTTGAAATTCGAATTCTTTGCTTGTTCAGAAGTCAATGAACGGGCAATAATTTTTGGTATTCATAAAAATTAAACCCTGAAGCATTTTGAATTATAATTTTTGAAATGATTCACAGGAATTTTATTTCAAACGTGATAAAACGCTCGAGCTGTGTACTCATACTGATAAATACCCAATAATCCTGAAAAAATTGTAAAATTAAGGCAGTTGAGCCAGGTTGTGAAGGGGGGGGGGGGTCTGAATAGGGAAGTAGGAAACTAGGACTCTAGAGTAGGTAAGTTCAAAATATGGCCAGTGGCTCCTTCAATTACATTATTTTTTATTCTGAACAAAACCGAATTGACCTGCTAAGTGTATTAAGTGTTACATCCATCTCCTAAGCCTCGCAGCAAAAAACACCTATGTCATCATTTATAGCCGTGATTCCCAATGTGCCCCACCATTGGGGCATAGCAATATTTTGATGGGTCATGGGTTGGACGTGCACCTTCTGGCTGACCATACTTCATAGTATTCATTTTGAAAAATTATTTTTTATGTGAATGACGTCACATTCTAATGTGACGTCACATTATTTTCTAGGTGACGTCACATTCTAATGCATTTAAAGAGTGAAAAACATAATGATTGCATTGCAGTGACATTATACATTGTATAAAAGGTGTTATTACCAGACATTATTTTTTATTGGTATAAAATATGCCTAGAGGACGACCCACAAAAAAGATACCAAATTAGTCTTCTAAGCTTACTTCAAGTGAATTCTAAGCTTACTCAAAATTTTGAATAAGAAAATTTAAATACTACGAGAGGAACATGAGGATATTAGAAACACCTAGCTGGGGCCTGGCCCAAAATCGGTGGGAATCACTGATCTTTACAGGTAAAAGAGGATGCTTGTGGTGTCAAGGGCCTGCAGACCAGTTAATGTTTTATTTCGGGGTCATGTTGAGTCTTATAATTTCTTGTATTTCGATGTTGAACAAATTCGGCCCTAAATATATAATAATAATAATAATTTATCTTTACCCTCTGTACACAACAAAAATGCACTGAAGAGGAGTATAAAAATGAAAAGAAAAACAAAAAGAGCAGACAAAAAAAACACGCACAACTCTTGAAAACTTTAACTTTCAACACTTTAGCATCCAGTTCCAAAATTTGTATAAGGGTATATGGACTACCAAATTAGTCCTTTCACCTCTTTGACTCAATAAAAATCTCTTCAGATGAAAATAAAATATGTGTATCAGACGTATAAATTTTGCCATTTATTGACTAAAAATTTATTAAATTGATTTCAAACTATAAATACCAGATTATTTCGTTGCACTGAAATAAAGAAAGAGATGCATTTAACAGCCTTTTTTCAGGTCTTCGGGACAGCTTAGTCCCAAAGGTTGTAATATCTGAGCCTCGAAATATACAGTCGGACGCTTGGAAGCACAGAGGGGTCAATCGGTCTCCCCAGTAGAAATACGTCGTAACAAGACACACTCCGACTCTTTAGCGTAGTGCTATATCCGGCTGAACCTTCCAGAAAATTCGCCCAAGAAAGGTGTCATTGTTTTGGCTCTTAATTTTTTTTACTCATTATTTAGGCGCAAATGTACCCAGTAAGGAATCTCATAAATGACTTACGAGCAATATTAATTACCAATGAATTACCAATTTTAATTGGTAATTCAAAATTAAAACGTATTCTCTGAAAAAAGCTGTATGGTTTTGAGAACTCGGAACTGTCGTATTTGTGACCGGCTGTAGAATATCAATAATATCCTGCTCACTGGACATGTCTGACATATTTCTTGGAGAAATTATTGAGTCTATCCTTATGATACTGTAAAAGTGGGTTCATAGAGGAGAACTTTCTATTAGGCAAGCGTATTTTAACTCGCCCGACGAAAACTACCCTCGTCTGGGAGAATATTTGTTTATTTTTGTTTCGGATCAGAGCGAAAAAAAATCATGTCTCTATTCTTTGGAATTAATCAAAAGCTTACTGCCTATACACTGGCAACACGTACTTTCCTTTTTTTATCAATCTCATTTCCCCTCAGTGGTACTAAAACTTTAATTTACAAAAGTAGCATATATTTATGTTCAACCTACATGTACAATTAATCAAATATAAAATCTGTACCGTACCAAACAAATACATATAATTTGAGCAGTCAATACTTGATATATATTTTTTTTTTGGGGGGGGGCTCTGCAACCAAACACCGAAATACAAAAGCTGTCTATCCGTTTTACAACGTGCATTCCCGTCATAGGGCACCACTTCTAAGGTGGCATAAAAATGCAAATTCAGTAAAATATAACATTCCCCTCCCCCCTTTTACATACAAGAAAATTCCTATTCTCTTTAAGTCTTATGTCGCTCTTTGAACTAGTAAAAATAATGTATGAGTCTAACGCCAGTATAGGAATATATTTTTAAGCTAGTATATTAGTACAGTGTTTGGTTTGCTGTAATTCTGTCCCCGTAATAAAACCGTACAAAATCAAAACATTTGGGCTCATATAGAATGTTTCAGAAGCATATTTAAAATTTGCCAAAATTTTGTGGGTTTAAAAAAAAAAATAATTACCAAAACCCATTCCAAGATGGCATCAAAATTCACCAAAACACAAATTGATTAAAATGTACTATTTGTATTCCTTTTTGAATAAGTATTCAATGTAGTATTTTTGTCTCCGAGACATTTTTTTAAAAGACTTCAGAGAGCTTTGCTTTCAATCAAATAACATAGCGAACATAGCGAAGCCGTTTTCGCTTTGAAAGAATCGCCGCCTTGTGACTTATCTGAGAAAGGTTGCATAACCTAGTTTCTGTTGTTCGATACTATGATTTTCTGAGCATAAATTAATATTAATCTTCTTTCATTGTATTTGAATTCTATATTCTATTAATTCTATATTAATATCAATTATAAATTAAATCTATATTAATAGCTTGAAGTACCAAGGACAGTGAAATGGAATCTGATTATTTGAAGTGGTTAAGTTGAAATCTACACAACCATATAAATCTTGGGTTAAATCCATAAGACCGGAAATTCAATTGTTAATGAAAAACACCTCCATATGTAGTTCAGGTGCGTAATTTGCTATGGGCAGGGGGCAACTGCCCCTCCAATACCTTGGTTTTCCCATCCCAGGACCGAGTTCGCCCCCCCCCCCAGATGAAAGTTAGTTTCTTCCAAAATCTTGTCAAAACTAAGATAAACCTGCATAATTCAAGCATAACAGAAACAGATTAGTTTTTTTAGTACATATATATCTTTATATTATTATAAAGTACCTTTATGGTACCAAATGCCTATTTTTTTACTTTTTACTGTCATTTTCACTTGATTTGGGAAAACTTGATTTGCCTGCTACTCCAATTGGCAGTAGCAGGCAAATTGCCAAAACAAAAAAAAAGTAGGTGAAAAATAAACTAAAGGCACTTGGCACTAAACAGTTTGTAAATCTACAGCTTTGCTTTAAAGGTCTAATTGTCTTTGACAATCAGCAGACTGTAAAGGTTTAAATTTTTACAGACTGAATTTCCTTTTTCTCATTTATTTTCTATGTTCAAAGAGGCAACACTGGTGGAAATTTGATAGTGCCTCAAAAACTACTAGTTTTGAAACAACCAAAAGGAAAATCTTAGAAAACCGGTTTTTGGTTTTAAGCAGTTCTAAGAGGGTGCAAGGGGGGGGGGGTGTTTTTATTTTTCTGCTTTGGTATTTTAAAAAGCAAATATTGACCCCTGTTAAGAAGCTGTCTGTGTTGAATTTAGTCGGTTGTTTTTTGTTGTTTTTTTTTTACACCTAGTGAATTCGAAACTAGCTCTTTATATTTAATTTTCTGCTTATACTTACAACTAGTTTCGACTTCTTAGAATTCTAGCTTCTTAGAATTCTAAGAAGCTTCTTCGACTTCTTATAATTTTAAAATTCGACTTCTAGCTTCTTAGAATTCTAAGAAGCTTCTTTGACTTCTTAGAATTCTAGAATTTGGCTTCTAGCTTCTTAGAATTTTTAAAATTTTGTGATTATTCTATAGTTTTGTATGGGATTTGACTTAATATTGATTCATTTTTGTAAAAACATTTTGGAATTACTAAATATATATAACCATTTAGATTTAAATGATGCTTATTTTTAGATTCTAGCTGTATGCTGTATATAATACTTTATCCTTGGGTGTAACTTAGATATGTTCTCTGATATGTTCTAACATATCTCTGATATGTTAGATATGTTCTCTGAGAAAGAAATATGCAGTGCTGCTTGAATTGCAGACTAACATACCGGAAGGAGGGAGCTCTGGGCACCTACTCTCTTTGGAAGGTCGGGAATTATCTGATATTTCGTATTAGATACTCTCTTTTTTTTGCTACCAGTTTTTTTTTGCATTAGTATAGGGGTCTGTAACAAAAGGCGAATTCTAAAAAAAATTCTCAAACGAAAGCGAATTCTAAAAAAAAGACAAATAGGGATACAATCCTTTTAATAGACAGTGATAGAAATTCACAAAAAATACCAGATATTTTGGTCACATATGCAGTGACCGTCATCAGTAGTAAAACTGATGAGTTTTACTACTAAGTTTTACTACTGATGACGGTCACTGCATATGTGACCGAAATATCTGGTATTTTTGGTGAATTTCTATCACTGTCTATTAAAAGGATTTTATCCCTATTTGAACTTTTATTTATCGTCATGGAAAGGCAGTGTGGTCTCCGAAATTATCTACGTCAAAAAGAAAGAATTCTAAAACAATTCTAAACAAAATTCTAAAATAATTCTAAAACGTTCTACAACAGGCAAATTCTAAAAAAAAAATATGCTGGTAAATATTTGTTAATTAAAGGAAAATTCAAAGTAGTTTAACATCCTGGTAATTGAGTACATTGGACTTTGGCCTTTTATCTTTACTTTTTAAATTGCACTCTTTTTACTCCCTAGGCAGAGCCATTTTCCCTATCTCTGGTTTGTCGCATTCGAATTGTTGCTTATGATGATGAGTGATATCAGAATAATCAATTCTTGAAATAAAAACTTTAAAATCGTGAGAAAATGCGCCTTATTTTCGATACAAAGTTGAGAATCGAATAAAATTTTGCGACTGAAAGGTCCGAGGTTTCTATTCGTCGTCTTTACAAGCTCATTTTCTATTTTCCGATAACTACCCATTTAGGTTTTTTATTATTTTTTCAGTTTTGGAATGGCAAAAACTTTGGAATTTAAAAGAAAGTCTCCAAGGAAATGCTGAACTATTTAAAATCTATAAAGGAAAATGAGTGGGTTTTCGGGTTAATTAAAGATCAATTTTAAAAACAAGGTTCTGTTAAATTAAGGGTTCCAACTGATGGAAAGTGTCACATAAACTTGAGATTAGGGAGGCATGTTTGCTGCCCAGGGAACAATTCGAATGGATTCAGTTTCATGAACGAGATATTTCGGATCCATTGTTTAGTCATTTCTTCCCATTAAGGTTAAACTCCCTAAATCCATTGTAATGTTAATTTTCCTATGCTATGAAAACAGATCTAGCTCTCTGACCCGGCATGTCAGCAAAACAAATTTTTCCACAAGGGATCTTTGAAGGAGGATCTAAAATTTGGCCGTTCTGTTTTTTCTGATTTAATTCCCAGGAAATAGAAAAAAAAATCTAAAGTGAAACTAGGTAGCTTTTTTTTAAAAAGGTCTGGAGCGTAAAAAAAGGACAATTTGAAAAAATTGAAAGTACCATAAATTTAAAAAAATCTTTCAAAATTAATTGGCCCAGTTGAAAATTCTATTTTTTTTAAATTTATTCCTCTACGATTGTTTTTACGTTTCCACAATTTAGACTCTTGTAGGGCTTGTATAAAAGCGACGAAGTCGAAATTGACTTCAAGTTGTAACTCTGTTTTTATTTAGTATATTCCAAGCTTTTCAGCTTTTTATTCCGAGTCGTGAGTTTTTTAACAATTTATTAAACAAATTAAAATTTTAAATTATTTATACAGTTCTAAAAAACCCCACTATACAACCCCAGTATGGAAACATACCCCAGGCTAAGACGGGTCAAAAACATTTTTAATTCGAGTTTGACTGCTGAGAGAATCACATGAGAATGACTAGGAGAAAAAAGATCAACAAAGGATGGCTTAATCTAAAACATGTGCTGTAAGTACATAAATTATATGTAATTTATTGTATAAATTGCGTTGTATAAAATACGTAATTTATTGTATGAATTAAATATGCTCTGAGAGCATATTTCGAAGGTGTAGTTTTCACTATTTTGCTAATAAAGCATTCTATTTTCATCATGTTTTTTTTTTCATTAGGTTAAATAGGTTTGGTTAGGTTAAAATAGGTTTGTTTAGGTTATGCATTTAATATATGCTATGCTTTACAGGGAGGGGGCGCTGCCCCCTCCCTGCCCCGACCTATAACCGCCAATGTATTGGATTAAGCTAATGAGGGTACCCATTAATTAAATTTAAAAAAAAATCTTAGGGGAGAAGATAGGAGTAAGGAGTACTCATTTTGCGATGAGCAGCCTCTAATGGAAGGAACTAACCAAAACCTGATTCAAGGTTAAATTAGGCTTATATGGGTGGTATGCAACGTGTAATGTATGGGTATAATTGTATATAAATTACAAAACTAAAAAATAATCATCATGAATAAAATAATAAATTAACGGTTTTAAGAGGGAAAAATTTACCGGAGTAGTGTGGGGGAGGGATATTGGACCTTAAAAAAATAGTGACTCGGCCCAATAGTAATCGAAAGTCTAAAAAGCAGAATTTTTATAACAATAGACCCATAAAAAAGTCAATTTCTATGCTTATTCCATATATATAATACTCGTTAAGTTTAATATTATTTGTTTTTCAACTTTTTCCTCAATCTTTTTTTTGGTTTTTATCCTAAGGTTCAAGTGCCATTTTTATTGAGGACTCACCTACCAGGTGACAGGAGGACCAGCGGTTCAGTCTGCCTCTGGACAAGAGTGAACTATATTTACAATTCAGCTGGCCTAGATAAGCTTGCCTACACAATTCAGCTGGCCTACTCAAGAACTCAGTTAATTTTTCAGCCCCCCTTTCTCTCTTTTACATATAAATGATTATTGATAATTACACTATTCTAAATACATTTTGCGCGCCAAAAAGTTTAGCTAGAGTGGTACTCCTTTAAATATGGTTTTCGGGAAAGCAGCATAATTATTTTCTTTTAAAATTGCCTGTTCTCTCACTGTCTGCTTCGATTACTAACTTGCTTATCGTGTTTCAGGTCCTTCCTTCCAAGGGAAACTTCTATTGCTAATGAGTCTACAGATGATGCTAGTGATTCAGTATCAGATGCAGGACCAGCTCTCACTGACAAACAGAAGAAAATTCTGGAGGGTGTTGATTTAGGGAACATTCCGAATCTCAGCTGCATAGTGAACCTTCCATTTTTCGTCAAAGAGCTCGCAGAATTTTTACTGCACAAATTTCAATGTATAGAAGAAAGCCCCGAGATCCGCATCGTTCGTGTATATAATGTTGGCTTAAAAATCACACTAGTGACAGAATGTACTGCCTGTAAGTGGAAAAACCTGGGAAACATGAACCTGACCCACCCTTGATAAAGATCAAAGATTATTTAACATCTTTTTCTGAAGAAAATCCGAAAGGATCAATTGAACGTTACACAAATTTGCATGGAGACCTCAATTTGAAGGCTACTTGGGGTGTCATGGGCTCAGGAGGAGGCTACGCAACACTTTGTGAGATTCTAGGTGTACTAGGTGTGCAAGGCATGTCACAAAATTTATTTTTGATAAATTAAAATAAATAACGAAGTCAAACTCAAAACAAGCTGAAATTAATATGATTAGTGATATAAACCCCCATGCTTTCCAAAAAACATAATATCATTTGTACTCTACTGAAAAAATTCAAATGAATTTACTGAAAAAAATGTGACGAGTTAGTTTGATAGACCTATTCTAATATTTATTACTTAAAATCTTAATTAATTTTGAATACTTAACGTTATAAAAATGATAGCATTGAAAAGATTTTTTTTAAGTTAAGTACTAACTTTCTGAATATTCTGCCTATTAGAAAGCAAAGGGGTTTTGATTTTTCTCCCTTCGTCCCTTTCTCATGCCCTGTAAGTTTCAAGCCAAAAAAAGGAAACTTTAAGGTTTTTAGAAATTTGCGTGTCCCCACTTGATGTAACCGATTTTTATTAATACTTTCTTTATCTTTATATGCTGATTAAAGGGGACCTCCATTGGTCCTGTCTATATGCCCTGTAAGTTTAAGGCAACTGGGAAAGGTTTTTTGGGCAGTTTTAGGCGCTTAATACTGATACAACCAAACTTCTAAAATGTTATGTCTTTATTAGGGTCTAGTTGACCCTGTTTCACAAACACTGCAAGTTTCCAGACTATTTGAGACTGAACAAATTTTGGGATTCATGAATTGACACAGCCAAAAATTAGTCTCGATCTGTGTAACAGTAATAACTTTATTTTTTATGTCTTTCTTTTTTTTTTACTTTCCAGAATTGTTTTTCTTTTCATAAAGACGATTCAGTTAAGTTTAGTCAAGTTTTTATTCCCAGGCTCTTTACTAAAACTGTACGGATGCAAGTGATCTCGGGACCTGGAAGCTGAAATCCTAATCGACCCGAGGCCTGATATCCTTTTTTCCGGAAATTTCTGCATTTTCTTATTCAAATTATTATATTTTTGTATTTTATTTTAGAGCCTTACCCGAAAAATATTCATGCACATATCCTTCTTACTAAAAAAATCACCACCCTGATATGCCTAAATCTATATGTGATGGTGGGGGTGCATGATAGAACTTATAAATTAGCCGAACAAGTATGGTTTGCTTATTGATTGATTCTGCATACAAGACTTAGTTATATTGAATCAACGGGATAAAAATTATATTGGGTCAAGAGATTTGAGTGGAATATCATTCAGAAACATTTAAATGGAACTTCAATTTCAAATATAAAGTGAACAAGAGGTTTCCGCACCCTTACTAATTTATAAACTAGATAACTGAATGACGACCATATTTTCATTGGCAGTCTGTTGCTATTATCTGGTTTTCAATGACTGTCCTACAATTTATCATTGCTTTGATCTGCTTTCTGGAATTATTGCTTTCTGGACTAGACATCATACTAGCAAAAACATGGGACCCATAGATTCACATTCAAAACTATTCCCATATGCAATGACTGCTACCGTGATAATACCGTATCCCAGATCCCCTCCCAAATATGGTTCGATATAGCCCTAGTCAAACAGTTCGTGGTAACGAACTTTAAGTAAGGAGCGACCCGGCTCAATAGTAACCAAAACTCTAAAAAACAGAGTTTTGATACCAGTAGATATATCAGACGTTGAATTTTTATGCTTATTTTAAATATGTAAGTTTCATTAAGTTTAGTCTTACCCGGGGGTGATCGTATCGACTCATTGGTCTTGGAAGATCTTGAGAGGGCTCATTAAAACGGAAATTAAAAGTTCTAGTGCCCTTTTTAAGTAACCAAAAAAATTCGATGGGAACTAGGTCCCCTTACACGCCCCTTTTATCGCAAAACGGTCCAAACAAAATTTTGAGATAGCCATTTTCTTCAACATAGTTGAAAGGCAGGGGCATAGCTCCAACACTTTTATTGAGGGGGGAAACAAGTTCCGCATCCAGAAAGTCAAGGAGCATGGGCTATATAATAGCTTTTTTCAATTTATTGGGGGGGGGCAACTGCCCCCCTTGCAAATCCCAAACGACGCCACTGATGAAAGGCCAAATAACTATGCCTTTGGATATATCTGGGCCCCCCACAGCCCGTGGGGAAAGGTCTTTACGTTACTAAATTTGCCCATTATTCACGTATCGTATTTGTGATTGGGAAGTTTGCATACCTTTTTCAGGGGGGGGGGGTTCTGCGGGTGGGATTCTCCATGGGGAGGGTAGTTTCCATGCGGTAAATTTTTCAGGGGAAATTTTAAACTAAAGGAATTTGCCAAAATTCCTATACGAAATTCTTCTTATTTATTGCGTTCTCATTGCCGACTCAATTTTACGCGTGGAGATGTTAAGGGTAATTGCCCGGGGTAAATTTTCACCGGGATTGAATTATCTAGAGAATAAATCTGTGAGCAAGAGGGATTTATCCGTGGAGATGTTGCCAGATATCCTGGCATTACTTAAAAAACGATCAGAAATTAAATAAAAAACAAGTTTTTTTAACTGAATGTAATAAGCAACGTTAAAACTTAAAACGAACAGAAATTATTACTCATATGAGGAGGGTTACTCCTCCTCAACACCTCACTCTTTACACTAAAGTTTGAATTATATCCCAATTCTTTTAACAACGACTCCCGAAACACTGTTCGTTTAATTAGAACAATAAGAAGTTTTTTTTAAAGTTCTAAAAAACTAGCGTGAAGAGTTAGGTTTTAAGGAGTAGCAACCCCCATCATATACGCAATAATTTCTTTTCGTTTTAAGTTTTAATGCTGCTCCTTACTTTCAGTTGAAAAAACTTGTTTTTTAATTTAATTTCTATACAAAACTGTTACTTCCTTTGTTGGCTGGCATGATTTTTTGGCGGCTGTCTCATCATCTTTGCCTTCATACAGCAAAAAAAGTATATCGGAAAAGAATTTCATTAAAATTACACAGAACTTAGGACTATATCGTAGTCCCTAGGGGGGACGACACACTAGTAATGTTAGTGACCCTAGATAATATACCAGTGCAATGCATATTCTTTTGTTGCCTCAATGGTGGATGAAACAGTGGCCGTGTCCGCTTGTGCTACTCACTCAAGCTCCCCCCCCCCTCAAAAAATTACCAGGGGCATGTTCAATATTTGAGGGCCACTTAGAGTCATACAGCTTACTCGCATTATCTCCCGATCAAGCATTTAGTCAACAAACTCATAATACAATCAAGGAAGAAATCACCTTAAGGGGTGAATCTATTAGTGAGCGGGTTGTAAATGGGCGTGTTTCAAATTCGTCTGGTCTGTGTCTTCAATGTTAAGAATTTAAGTAGATTAACCTTAATGAAAATGTTTGTTGATTTAGGACAATTTGCTTTGATTGCACTACTTACATGTTAAAAAAAATTTGACACAACAAGACCGGACGTTGTAAAATTCCCATTTACGTATTACCTTTCTTTATTTTTAAATTAGATGTAATGAAAAATCAATATTTAGGGACGAAATCTCCCTTTAAAATAATAAAACTGTATTGAATGTAATAAATCTATTAAATTGCTTTTTTCCTGTAAAAGTCGATTAGTGTTTTGATATTTCTTTCTATTTTTTGTTTGGCAGAATACTACTACTAACAACTCACCGCAGCACCAAGCTCCCTGAGGCCAACACAGCTACGCACGCTCTTCCTCCATCTCAATCTATTTAAAGCCTCCCTTTTTATACCCTCCCACGATGTTCCCATTTCCTTGAAATCTTTATTTATGACGTCCTCCCACCCCAGACGAGGACGACCTGCTTTCCGTTTAGCCCTAGACGGTTGGCCGAAGAGAACAATCTGTCATCCTTCATCCGCACAACGTGCCCTAGCCACCTCAACCTTTCTTTTATTCTAGCCCTAGAGAGCGGTATTGAACCACATTTTTCGTATAGCCTATTTTTTGAATTACGGTCAGTCAGCCGGTTTGGCAGAATGAATATGCATATTAAATGTATATCATATCCAGTAATGAGGCAAGGACTTCGGGCAAAGGGAAAAGATGAGACGATCTTTCAGACGAGAATGCCACTTCCGAGCCCTACTTACGTCAGGTAGTGAAGTGCCTGCTTAAATTTGTTTCACACACCACTGCAATCGAGGAACCTTCTGCGAAGAAATAAAGCCGATGAATCCTAAGGTTCAGGCGCAAACAAGCTTTAAAATTGCAAAATTTGAGGATTCCCGAAACTCAAAATTTTAAAGGCTTTTTTCTGCCTGGAACGTAATGGTCAGCAGTGTAAAATCTCTTGTGTAAGTTTTCACCAAAATTTCTCTGGGAAGCTTACCAGTTTTCAACCGAATTTTAAAATCTCAGCATTTCTGATTTTTCAGTCATCGGCAAGCTGTTTGTAAGCGATCTTATATGATGAAGCCCTGGCAAATTAAAGGAACGGTTTTCATTTTGTCTACCACCCTATATTTGTATCCTACCGCCTGCTAAATCGGTAGCTTTGGTGTCTGGGAACTTGATAAAAAGTCCCTTGATTGTCTGCGTGCCTCCTTGTGGCAACTGGAAGCATAAAGTGGAACCCTGATCATCCCAATATCTCTCGTTTCAAGCAGATCTTAGCATGTTCTTGTTAAAGTAGAACGATATGTTTACGCCTCTGAAAATCATCCTTTTCATGGCTTAGTGGCCCAATGTACTTCCCCCTTAAGATTCATAACACTCGGTAAAAAAAAAAGAATATGCCTACATATCTGCTGAAAAACTGATGGCCTGGGGGGTGTTGGAGGGGATGTGGACTCTAGGTAATACCTCCAATCATTCTTGAATTATTTCGGTTCAACAGGGTGGAGTAGGAATACTTTTTGTTGGGGGCTTTTAGTAGTGGAGTTACAGGGGGTATTGACTCACTATGTATCTCCAGTAATGCTGACCGAAACGCCTTGCGCAATTTAAGTTCAAGCATAGTGCAACATGCCTAGCTTCTTACTAAAAGTATTGGTGGGGCAGGGGGCTGAAAGGGGCCTCCACTTTTTGCCTCCACTAATACTGATTGAAAATCATTCGTGATGCCACTTTTCAAAGTCTGTTAGGCAAAAATGAGCAGAAATAAAGTCAAATAATCTTCCAAGCGTAAAACTACCACAAATTACCACCAATTAATAAATGAAACCCAAAACGAACATAAATTACAATAAATACCCGAGCCGAACTCAAAACGAGCAAAAATTTACATGAGAGGGTTGACAACCCCCATGTTTTCTCAAGACCAGAAAATAATTTGCACTTTAATGGAAAAAAAACAAATGACCGTGGATTGTCAGTTTAATCTACCTATACTGATATTTATTCCTTAATTCTTTAATAAATTTTTATTTATTAAATAAAAAAAAAGTAAAAACACTTAAAATGTATCTTGTTTTCAAGATCAAAATTATATTTTGGTCTTGAGAAGGTATGAGGGTTGTCAGCGCTATTCATCTTAATATTTCCTTGTTTTGAGTTTGACTCGGTTATTTATTGTAATTAAATATGTAAAGTTTTTTCAACTGAAAGTAAGGGGCAACATTAAAACATAACAAAACAGGAACTATTAGATATATGAAGGGGGGAGCTCCCTCCTCAACACCTGGCTCTTCACGTTAACATTTTTCGGCACTTTCAAAAAGTTGCTGATTGTTCTAATTAAACGACCCTTGTGTTTTGTGTTTAATTCTTTTAAAGAATTAAATACAAAAACCAAGTTTTTTTCAACTGAAAGCAAAGAGCAACATTAAAACTTAAAATGAACAGAAATTATTACGTATATGATGGGGTTCGCCCCCTAGTCAATGCCTCGCTCTTTACACTAAAGTTCAAATTTTGTTCGAATCACAAATCCCTGAATCACAAAGGCCGTTTAATTAGTTGCCGCTTACTTTCAGTTGAGAGTACTAAAAAAAACTTTAGCGTAATTAGCGAGTTATTGACTAGGGGGGCGAACCCCCTCATATACGTAATAATTTCTGCTCGTTTTAAGTTTTAATGTTGCTCCTTACTTTCAATTGAACAAACTTGTTTTTTTTTATTTAATGTCTGAACGTTTTTTAAATAATGCTGGGAAATCTGGTGCCCCCTTCATAGAATTGCCCCTTTCCCCAAGGAAGCATCCTCTATGGAAAGATCCTCCCACGTAACCCCCTTCTCCGACCCCCTCCCCCCCCCCTCACCAGAAAAAATCCCTCCTGAAAATGTCTGCATACTTCCCAATAACCAACACTATATGTAAACGATCGACAAAAGTTCATAACTTGCAGCCCTTCCCCGCAGAACTGCGGGGGCCTAAGTCATCCTCAAAGACATATTTATTAGATTTTAGATTATGCTGAACAAAATGGCTATCTCCAAATTTTGATTGGTTGACTTTGGGAAACGTGGGACGGGGACGGGGCCAAGTTGCCCTCCAATTTTTTTGGTCACTTCAAAAGGGCCCTAGAACTTTTAATTTCCGTTCGAATGAGCTGTCTCACGATATTCTAGGACTACAGGATCGATACGATCACCTCTGGAAAAAAAAACAAATAAACACGCATCCGTGATCTTACTTCTGGCAAAAAATACATTGTTCCACATTTTTGCAGATAGAAGCTTGAAACATATACAGTAGGGTTTCCTGTTACGCTGAATCTGATAGTTTGATTTTTATTAAGATTTTATTACTTTTATGGGGTGTTTCCCCCTGTTTTCGAAAATAAGGCAAATTTTTTCAGGCTCGTAACTTTTGATGGGCATAACGAAATTTGATGAAACTTATATATTTGAAATCAGCATAAAAATTCAATTTTATTGATTTTTCTATTGTTGACAAAATTCTGTTTTTTAGAGTTTCGGTTACTATTGAGCCGGATCGCTCCTTACTTACAGTTCGCTACCACGAACTGTCTGACTGGGACAAAATTTAAACTTTAGCGTAAAGAGTGAGGTGATGAGGAGGGGGAAACTCCCCTTATATACGTAATAATTTCTGTTCGTTTTAAGTTTTAATGTTGCTCCTTACTTTTAGTTGAAAAAACTTGTTCTTTTTAATTTAATTTCTGGTCGTTTTTTAAATAACGCCAGGATGTCCACGGAAAAATCCCCCTCCCCACAGAAATATCCTCTGGACATTTCAATCCTGGCAAAAATTTACCCCAAACAATTGCCATTAACATCTCAACTTGTAAAATTGAATCGGTAAAGAGAAACCAAGACATAAAGAAATTTTGCATAGGAATTCTGGCAAATTCCCCCAGTCTAAAATTTCCCCAAAAAGTCCACACTCTGGAAACTTCCCTCTCCATGAAAAATTCTCCCCTTGCAAAATACTACTACTACTACTACTACTAACAGCTCACCGCATCACCAAGCCGCCTGAGGCCAACACAGCTACGCACGCTCCTCCTCCACCCCAATCTATTCAAAGCCTCCCTTTTTACACACGCCCACGAAGTTCCGATGTCCTTTAAATCTATCTTTATGACGTCCTCCCACCCCCGACGGGTACGCCCTGCATTCCGTTTGGTCCTAGGTGTTTGGCCAAAAAAAACAAGCTTCGGCAAAATTTCATACTTAATCCGCACAACGTGCCCTAACCACCTCAACCTTTCTTTCATTATAGCCCTAGAGAGCGGTATTGCACCACATTTTTCGTATAGCCTATTGTTTGAAATACTGTCAGTCAGCCGGGTACCCAGTACAATCCTTAAGCAATTTCTCTGGAAAACGTCTAGCAAATCTTCATCCGCTTTTTGGAGCGTCCATGCTTCATATCCATATTTGACCAGTGTCATCACTGTAGCTTACAAGATTCTAATAATTGTTGGTATAATTATTTTAATTTTCTTCTAGACTTCTTTTAAATGTTAAAAAAACACCTTGAGCCTCTTCTATTCTACTTTTAACATCTTTTCTTCTACAACCATCTTTACTAATAATAATTACAAGGTAAGTGAAGCTGCCCACCTGATCAATCTGTTCATTACCCAAAGTCACCTTTTCATCTTCACTTATTACTAGCCTTAGTGATTTAGTTTTCCTAACATTAATTTTCAAACCAATTCTAGCGCCCTGAACTCGCAAAACCTCTAAAACTTCATTCATTTTGCTCACACTTTAATCTAGGATGCTTAAATCATCAGCGTAATCCAAGTCCAGGAGACTTTTTCCTCCCCATTTGATTCCGTGGTCTCCCATTGCCTTTCCTGTGCTCCTTAAAACAGTCTATCAAAATAATCCGTATAGAGGGGGATAGAACATAATCCTGCTTAACTCCTGATTTAATACACAACCAGCTGTTCACCTTATTTCCTACCTCAACCGCAGCAGTATTATTCTCGTACATAGCCCTAATCACTTTAATGTATTTGTCTGGTATACCATACAAGGATAAAACCTTTACTAAAGCTCTTCTATCAACAGAATCGAAAGCTTGCTCATGATCTATAAAACTGAGAACCAAAGGTATTCCACAACTCAGGCACTTTTCAATTATTAGTCTAAGATTAAAAAGATAGTTAACCTATCCTCTACCTTTTCTAAAACGGAACTATCCTTCTCTTGAAACTGTCCTCAGCATCTCTCAGTCTTAAAAGTATAATATTATTAAGTAATTTGCTACCTACAGAGACCAGATTAATGGCTCGATAATTATCACACTCACTTTTATCACCTTTCTTATAAAGTGTCTTAATTAAGGTTTTCCTAAAATCGTTAGGTACTTCCCTTTTTTCAAAAATCATATTCATATACTTCAATAACTTATTTCTAACCTCAGAGCCACCATATTTAAGAAACTCATTTACCACACTATTAGCATCTGGAGCCTTATTATTGTTTAATCCTTTTAGAACTGTTGCTAATTCCTCATGACAAAACAAATATTCCTTCACATCCAAGGTCTAACCCACTCCTTCATTTTCCTCTATATTTTTTCCTGCAACTCTATCTCGGTTAAGCAAGTTCTCAAGATGTTCGGCCCATCTCGAATTAGTTTTTTCCTTATCACTAATTGCCACCCCATTCTTATCTTTAACTGGGACAAGTCCGGATTGACTACTCCCTCTCAATTTGTTAACGTGCTAGTACAATATTTTACTATTATGCCGTCTAGCTGCATGTTCCAGATTCTTGGCAATTTTATCCATGGCTTCCTCTTCACACCTTAGTCCATATTTTAATGCGTTCGTCACTTTCTTTACATTCCTTTTGTTTTCAAATGATCTATCACTACGGAAATTCTTGTGCAAGTCGTTTCTCCTTTCTATCATTCATAAAGCTTTTTCACTAATATTCTTAGCTGCAGTTCTAGCTTTCTTCCCTAAGACACCTTCAGCAACTTCACAAATTATTTTTTTAAACTTATTCCCACCATCTTCCACATTATCAAATTTTATACTCTCAAGTTTAGTATTCAACTGTTCCTGAAAAGTTTCTCTCAAATTCTCATCCTGGAGTCTACCAACATTATAACTTCCCGGGAGGTTGTTACTCTTCCGATATTTCAGCTTTAAATTAACCCTTGACACTACTAGATGGTATTCTTTACTTTTAACATCAATAACTACACTCCTATATATCCTAGTATCTTGTATTGATGCTGCCAGTCTTCGGTTTACTATAACATAATCAATAAGGTTTGCTGTCTTACCATCACGTGAATACCATGTTAACTTATGAGCCATTTTATGACCAAACACCGTATTGGTTGTAACTAGATTGTTATGCCTACAAAATAGTAAAAGTCTGTATCCATTACTGTTTTCTTTTCCTACACCATATTTACCTAAGCTAGAATACCATCTATCTCTATTTCTACAAACCTGGGCGTCAAAATCTCTGAGCAATAGCATGATATTTCTACCTGGGACCTAGTCTATTTGCTCCTGTAACTGTGAGTAAAATTCATCTGAGTCACCAGTGTCTCCGTCAGTCGGTTCTGCAGGGGCGTATACTACTATAACTGATACCCTGAACTTTCTAGTCATAAAATGAGCAATTAGTATTCTAGTTCCAATTTCAATGAGCAATGTCGTAACATTCCAAGTTCCAATTTTCATGTTCTTTAAATCATTGAAATTAGTTTCGCCTCAGGAAAAGCAATGATCCCGGATACCAGTGCAGGACGGGGATCACATATCTTCTCAAGTGTACACGACGTTCTTAAGCCGACTTAGAACCGGACAGAAAGAAATCCTTGGGATATCCAGTTGAATGGAGGCTTTTTGCAATCCTTGGCCCATCTTGGTCACAACATGGTTTTCAGCACTTGGCGATGCTCTTCTATCAACAAGAGTCGAAATCCTGCACAGACAGTCTCATGCCTATTACCTCCGACTCATTATATATTCAGGCCTACAGATATTATGCTACTACGGGGAGGCAACCCATAATAGATAAATTAGGTAGGAAGAGGTTTTTCAACCCAAAGACGCCCATCAAAACATACCAAGCCCAGAAGAATTATCCATTAGTCAAAATCCCGTGCGAATGCTGTGCCGTTTACTAGGCTATAATCTCCTCGAGGGGCGCCACTCCTTAAGTAGGAATAGAGTTGACTGCAAGGTCCCCAGTCTTGCAGGTACCCCGAAAGGGTCGAGACAGACCTTTACAGTGGCCGTTGTCCATAGATCTTGATCTTACGCCCTGCCGCAGTTGTCCTCCTATAAAGGATCCTCCCATGATGGTGTTCTACATTACCATTTAATTCAACCCATTACTGGGAGAAAGTTTTTAACTCATGATACTTTTGTATAAACCAGAGGGCCCTTTTGAGCGTACATTTAAGCGGCCTTCTTCCTCCTCCGCCTTCATGTATAAACCCGGATGAGAGTTCCCCAGTTTCTATTATGGACCCACAGGGACAAGGTCCCCTCTTGGTCCGTGCCTCCTATGGAGGTACCCTACATATCTGTAAAGCGTTCCCCTATCGCCACCTCGGGACATGCTGAATGGCCTGGGGGAGGCCAGATAAACTGATCACTTTTGTTTTGCAAAGGCCTCATTACACCAGCGGCGGATCCAGGGGGGGCCGGGGGGGGGCCCGGGGCCCCCCCCACATTTTATGGCGCCCGCTCATCCATCGTGCAAACGACCCTTTTTTGTGAATGATTCAACTAAGGCCGACGCTAAAAAAAAAAATCGGATACGCCGTCATTTTTTACTTTCTTTTTATCACATTATCTAAAGTTCAAATCCAACACTGCACGAATCATGATTATTGGGTTTATTTTTGGGACGTGCTAAACGAGCAAAACATTTTGTGAATGCTTACGAGAAACGCATGTCTTTAGGGAGTTGCGTGGGTGGTTAGATCCAACCGGCGGGAGGCTAGGCGCGAGCGACCCTGCCACTGCCTTTGGAGTATTTTTGCTCCGTGTGTTAGACCAGTTAGACGGAAACGCATTTAAAATGGATCGGAAAAAAAACCAGGGCATGAATATAGAACAGAGAAGAAACAAAGAATGATGGCGGAAAGCCGTAAAGGATCGAGGGACATCTCTGATTATTTTTCCAAGAAAGATCAGATTAAAGGTAAGCTTTTAAAGATAGAACAATAAGGAAGGAGTGTCGTTTAAATTGGGTATAAACACTTCTAATTTCTAGCTTTAGCCCATTGTCGGATAGCTTTCCTGATAAGGCTCATTAGTCAAGCTTCATCGCGTACCAGCTGCTTTTGTTGTTATATATTGCATACGGTCCCTCTTGTACAGTGTTCTTCGTATGCAATTTGTCCGAAGCGTTTGACCTGATTTTTACCAGCCCACTCGTCTCGCCTGACGGTTATGATATTGGCTTAAAGCAGTATTTTTACCGACACACTGTGTCAGCTCTGAAATTATCTTTCAAATTCTTGCAGTTAAAGCTCTCTCTTTAGCCTTGTAAACTTCGGTGATAATTGTTTCGGGTTTCAGCTCTTGAAAAATATTTGTTAGCATATGTCGGGGATCGGTTCTTGGGGTTCCAAATTAAATTAGTGATGTTTAGGGTGGTATTTTATTTTAAAGTCCGGGTTTCCTAGAAATAGTTTTGGGGTATGAAAGTTCAAGATTGTTGGGGGAGTTTAAAGTTAATGTTGCTGATTCAGTTTATTTTCAAATTTAGTTCCAATTCTGCCTTCACCATGTTGAGAGTTAAATCTACTAAAGCAAGCCATTATACAAAGTGTATATACGTTTACAATAAATGTCTTGTGCAAACTTTAAAAGAGAAACTTTTTTTGTCAGATGTTGAGACGACGGCAACTTCTGATGCCCACTCTGAGTCGACGGTCGGAATGCACAAAAACGCATTCAGCCCGGAGAACGAACTGTCACCAACAACTCCGTCCACTTCACAGACGGCCTTCATAACAAACTTCGGCGAAACGACACACACTGATCAGCTGACTGAAGGATCAAGAAGCAGTACTCAAACCTTGGTGGTACATAGCCCAACACTGATTTCACAGTCCCCGCACCCGCAGCAGAATCAAAGCGCTATTTTTTCGCCTGAAACTGACTTCACGCCGTCGAATGACTTTGGTATTGCAGTAGCGCTGAAAGAGCGAAATCAGTTGTCTTCTGGCGAAATTATGTTTTTTATGAACGAAAGGTGGAAGCCGAAGAACCAATCTGATCTTCCAGTCTCGACACAAAAGAGAAAAGGTAGCGAAGTCAAGCGTCGCTTGAATACCGAACATCTTGCCCGGTATCCTTGGCTCGCAGTGAGTCGTCATCCAGACCACGAAGGCCTTTGGTGCAGTGTTTGTGTTTTGATGAGGACCAACGAAAGCAGAGGAGGTTGGTCGGCTTTATCTGGAGGCGGCGGAGGGCAAAAAATGGGAAAGTTGGTCTTGAAACCGCTAAAAGACTATTCGAAACTTACCGGGAAAGATGGTGCGCTGACAAACCATGCTGAAGCACAGTTTCACAAACACTGCCAGGAAAAAACTGCCGCGCTGCTAACAACGTTTCAGCGTGGTAGTCAAGATCAAGATATCAGGAATGCTCTGGACTGTGAAAGGGTCAAGCAAATACAGCAGAACCGTGCACTCTTGAGAAGCGTTTTTGAAACTGTCAAGCTTTGCGGGGCACAGAATATCCCTCTTCGTGGCCACCGTGATGATGGCAAACTTGATATCCAAGACTCTGATGTCATTACAGCAGTAAACGACGGGAATTTCCTCCACCTACTTCGGTATCGGATTCAGAGTGGAGACTCGCAACTTAAAAATTTACTTGAAAATGCACCGAGCAACGCCAAATATACGAGTAAACAGATCCAGAATGAACTGATTGGAACAATTGGGGAAATGATAAAAACCGAAGTAGTGAGAAAAGCAAACAAAGCAACGGTTTGGTGTCTTCTTGCGGACGAGTCAACAGACAGGCAGACCAGGGAGCTGATGGTCATTGTTTGTCGTTATGTGTGTAAAACCGAGCAGGGATACGTGATTCGAGAAGATCCTTTTGCAGTTGTCGATGCCTTTCAAACCCTGTCAAGACTCGCTGGAGATGAGGAAAGTGACGACGGTAGAAGCATCGAAGAGAAGCTAGACGGCAAGAGCCTCGGGAAGCTGCTGTTGAGTGAGGTCAGGAAGTCAAATCTGGATTTTTCAAAGTGCGTTGGTCAAGGATACGACAAAGCTGCTAGCATGGCAAGCTTGACAAATGGTGCTGCTGCTGAAGTTAAACGCCAGTGTGAACTGGCAGATTACTTCCACTGTGTGAGCCATGCCACAAATCTCTCATGTTCAAAGATAGTTTCAGTTCCCATTCTGCACAATGCCCAAGACGTTGTTCGAGACACAATTTCTCACTTCAGCTCAAGTGCCAAGAGAACAAGACTTCTAAAAAAGCATCTTATCGCGGACAAAGCTAAAACAGAGACACTCGTCAGTCTTTGTACCACGAGATTTGTAGAGAGACACGAAGCAATCAGCAGGTTTTGGGACTCCCTTCCGTCGATCGTTTCTGCTCTGCAGGAGATGGAAGGATGGCACGATCGAGAGGCAAGTAGCAGAGCTTATGTATTACGATCCTGCATTGAAAAATCAGATACACTCGTAGGACTGGTTTGCCTGAATTCGATTTCGTCGATCATGAAACCTTTGGCCGAGTCACTACAACAGAAGGATGGTGACCTCGTGAGAGCCTTGTCCCTCATTAGCAGCGTGAAGGCAATGCTGGAAGATATGCGATCACATGCCGAAACCATATTCAGACTGCTTTACGAAGATCTTCTGAAAATGGCCGAAAAGATTGATGCTACCATCAAGGTAACGCAGCCACGCATAGCTTCACGTTCTACATACCGGGCAGGGGTACCCAAGATGGATCCAGAAAGTCATTATAGGATGGCGGCATTTATTCCAGCCCTGGACGCCATGCTGCTTGATTTTACGGAGCGGTTCAGCTGCCATTTTACGAATGCTGCAAAACTTTCAGCTTTGATCCCGGCTGTGGTTAATGGCAAACGCTGGGAGGACGTTCAGCCAGGGTACGAAAAGTACAAGGAGCTGCTCGTGGGTACGGAGATAGACGTTAAAACCGAGTTCGAGATTTGGAACAAGTATTGGTCTAAGGAAACCGTGCAAAAACCGAAAACAGCTATTTCAGCGCTGAACAGTTGTCAGGAAAATGTATTTCCCAACATCTTCGCATTGTTGACAATTCTCGCGACGCTTCCTGTGTCAACCTGTGAAGCAGAACGAATGTTTTCAAAGGTTGACAGGACATGTTCATCAATACGAAGCACGATGACTGAAGAGAGGTTGGAGGCTCTACTACTCATGCAGACTTACAGAGACGAACTGCCGAAAACAGACGATGCTATCGATATGTTCGCTCTCAGAAAAGCTCGCCGATTGAGTTTAGTTGTGTAGTGTGGTACTGTTTTTATTTTCTTTTGCTACGTTTTACCTTTATGAGCATATTTGGCAGTGTTTTCATATAAATAAAGAGCTATCAAATTAGTCCTGTATAATCAGTTTTTGGCGCCCTGTGTCCGGCGCGGCCCCCCCAAGATTTTCCTCTAGATCCGCCGGTGCATTACACCACCTACAGAATGGAGCTCAACAACTTTTCCGAAATAAAAAATCATCCTTCAATTCAGTTAGTTCTTTGTGTTTCAGTTAGTTATACTAAATACAACTTTAGGTGTTTGTAATGGTTTTTGTAGGGACGGCAATTTAATAAGTTAAAGTTCCATTTGACCGGTTTCCAACGTTTAATTGTTGGAACATGTTGGCCATGTCAACGTCAACTGTTGACTGGTTTGAGACTTATCTTATCCATAGAACATAAGACGCGGGCATAAGAAAACTTGGCATCCTACCATTGAAAATTTTACGTGATATTTGCGACATGGATTTTTTCTTATTGAGTTTTTTTTTTTTTCAGAAATGTTTCTTTTTAATCCGAATTACTTTCTGCACAGCTTAATAGGTTTTTTCATTATTAAATAATGTATTTAAAGACAATAAGTATTTGCACCAAAGATTTACTTTTTAAGTGTTAACAGATAGTACGTCATAACAGATAATTTTTTGGAAACATAGTCTTGGAAACATAGGGTGCTCAGTCATGCTGAAGAGATTTTACCCTCTCTGAACCCTTATTTAATAAAAAACAAGCTTGAGTGAATCAACAAGAAAAAAGACTTAAATTTAGTATTTCAACGCTTGTATGTCCTCTCTCTACTTTTAAGCATAAACTTTATCAAAGAAAACATTTTTATTCGTTAAAAAAATTTTAATTTGTAATTTATTGAAAGTTTATCGTGACAATGACTCAGAAACCCAGAGCAGAGGAGAGTAGGGTTTAACCCGTTTGATTATCAAGGTTTTTATAAAGCAGCCCTTCAGTGGTTCCAATTCATGAAAACGTAGAGGTGAGCAAGGATTTCTTACAGCCTGAAGATAAAAAAAATATTTTTGGTTATTTAAGGATGGCACTGTTTAAATGAAAATGCAAAAAACGATATCTTTCAAAAGAAATTTGAGAAGTAATCGCCTTCATCTGCCCCCCCCCATGGTCTCCTTGCAACCCGTTTGCACAATATGAGAGTGCTTAACATCTTTCTTTTTACTATTTCTTACACAATATGTTACTTCTTTCCCTTCCTTAAACATTCTACACCAAAATATATTCAAGCGTGCGTGTATACTTCAGTCTTGTATGAATATGATCATCTCTAGGTGCCATTTCTGTGTTAGTCATTGGAAAGATTGGTGACTATTATTATATAATATTTATAATCACACAGTTCGTGGCAACAAACTGCAAGTAAGGAAAATACCCCCAGCGGAAAATTTGTCCTCACGTCCCCACCCGAAAAATGTATGCATACTTCCCAATAACAAATACTATAAGTAAACAATGGGCAAATTTAATAACTTAAAGACCTTTCCCCAGGGGCAGTGGGAGGTCATCTTATCCCCTAAGACATAGTTATTGGGCCTATCAACTATGCTAAACAAAATAGTTATCTCAAAATTTTGATCTGACGATTTCGGGGGAAAGCGGCGTGGGAGGGGCCTAGTTGATTTTTTTGGTCCCTTAAAGAGGGCACTATAACTTTCCATTTCCATTAGAATGAGCCCTTGACCGATGTTCTAGGCTAATAGGGCCGATACGATCACCCCTGGAGAAAAAAATACAAACAAATAAATACGTATCTGTGATCTTTCTTCTGGCAAAAGTTACAAAGTTCCACATTTTTGCATATAAGAGCTTGAAATCTCTGCAGTAGAAACCTTTGATACGCTGAATCTGATGGTGTTATTTTTATTGAAACTATATGGCTTCTAGGGGGGTCTTTCCTTCTTTTTTTGAAAATCAGTCAAATTTTCTCAGGCTCGTAGCTTTTGGTGAATAAGACTAAACTTAATGAAAATTATATATTTGGAATCAGCATAATAAGCCATGTTCTTATATATATATATTGGCATTCGTTTTATAGGGTTTCAGTTACTATTGAGCCAGGTCGCTCCTTACTTAGAGTTCGTTACCACGAACTGTTTGATTTCTGTTCGTTTTGGGTTTCATTTATTTATTGATGGTGATATGTTGTAGTTCTACGTTTGGAATATTATTTGAATTTATTTCTGCTCATTTTTGGCCTAATTGAGGTCTTAACTTTTCTTTGAAAAACCTGTTTAGTGGAAATAGTTTTTAAATTAATTTCTGTTCGTTTTTTTATAGACAACAACTTTATAATGGAAAAAAGAAACAGATTTTATATCTTTTTTTCTATAAGAATCCATAGTTTCACTTGCTATTTGTGTGTTTGGAGAAACTTTTTCCACAATTTTTAATCTGGACACAAATATTATTGTTTAATTTAATTTTATACCTCCTTAAGTTGTCCTGAAAAATAAAACTTGATGCCATTTCCAAAGCTTTCTATCTATGCTCTTTAACAATCTGGATACACATACACTCTTTTGGTTTATTAACATAGTAAAAGCAAAGGTAATAACAGTTATAGCCCCGAAAGTTTCAATGTAATAACCCCAGCTGTTCTTGAGTTATTAGTGAGGTGTCCTATTAGCAACTACACACATAGTGCCTTTTGATTTAGTGTTAAAGTAACATCTAGTTTTAAAGCATATTGGGTCAATTGCGTAATTGTAGGGGATTGACATACCCAATATCCTTAGAGACATAGTTGATGGACGGTTCTACTATCTTCAACAAAATCGCTGTCTTAAAATTTTGACAGGATGGGTCTGGAAAATGAATGGGTTCTAGGAGAAGGTCTGCTTGGCCTCAAATCTCTTTTGACTCTTAAAAAGGGCACTAGAACTTTTAAATTTTAGATCAAATTAGCTTCTTTAAAAATTTCAAGGATACTTCTAACTATTTTAGATTGGCACCCCTATTATATTCTTTATATTATCTGTTGAAACCTTGTATGCATATAGTTTTTTCGTTTAATTGAAACTTCTCCTGAACGTTCCCTAAAAGTTTTACCTTGATAAACTTAGCGTTATGAGTTACAGTAACTGTAGTGGTAGTATTGATAATATACAAATAGTACCTTCTGGCTAGTTCAAAATCCGCCACAACTTACCCTTAAAGGTCTAACTTAATAATGTAAGCCGTTCTTGCAATATTGCTATATCACCATTTAGAAAATTGACATGCTCATGAATTGTTTTTATTTAGCTCAACAACCGTCTAAGTATTCCTTAAAAGCTTTACCTTAATGATCTTAGCTAGCGTAGTAGCAATGGCTGTAGTAGCAATAGTAGCGGTATGCGCATAACACCTTTGGTTTCTTCAACATATGCTGAAAGTTTCAACTTAATGCCATCAACTCTTCCTGAAGCATCTCTGATGCGCTCTCTTGACAACCTGTGTCCGCATAGTATGTTTCAATTTAATTTCATACAGTTTCAATACATTCCAAATTCTTCTCCATAATACCTTTAGTTTTAAAAGAAGCAGTAGTAGTAGGAGCAATGCCCAATGAGCCCCCCCCCAATGAGCCTTTGGGGGAATAGTACCATGTAATATTGTATGTGTATTTAATGAAGAAGAAATCTTATCTTACTTAGCTTCAGTTGCAGTAGTAGTAGTAGAAGTAGTAACAATAGTTGCGGTAGTAGTAGCATGAGTAGAAGCAGTAGCATTAGGAGTTCAGTGCCGTGCCGCACTAGCTGAAGCTAGTTCAGTGCCGAACTAGCTGGACCCTTGTCATTGCTTTTTCGGCTGTGCTTTTGCTCCGGAACCTTCCCACGAAAATGGAAGTCCGCCCATTTTATACCTACTTTAAATCCAGAAGACGATCCAACGAGCGTGAGCTCGTTCCGGCCTATTAGCCTTCTCTCCTGTGTTGGAAAAGTCTACGAGAGCGTATCCAATAAAACACTTCATCAGTACCTGGAATCAAACGTCCTTCTAGGCGATCGCCAATATGGATTCCGCCGGAAACGCTCAACATTAGACTGACCAATGGCCCATTATCAGGAGTGGATAGAACTACTGGCAATGGGATACGACATCAGGCTACTATCCTTCGACATTGCGAAAGCTTTTGACAGGGTATGGCACCGTGGCCTGCTAAAGAAACTCTATGTGTATGGTGTTCGTGGATGTCTGTTAAAAGTGATTGAGAGCTTTCTTTCCGATCGTTCAATGCGGGTTGTTCTTGACGGGTTTGTTTCCTGCGAATATCCAGTGAAAGCAGGGGTACCCCAGGGCAGTTTCTTGGGACCTACGCTCTTCCTTATCTACATAAACGACATGAGAGACAACCTAGCAAACCCTCTGCATTACTTTGCCGACGAGATCACGACACACTCAGCCGTCCCCAAACATGAAGATCCAACACAAGCCTCCCTTTCCCTGCAGGTGGATCTTTTGAAAACTAAAAAGTGGTCTGATGCATGGATGATCAACTTCAATGCATCGAAAACAAAGGAGCTTCTAATTACCCGATCAAAGGTGCCACGTGAACACCCCAGTTTCATCTTCAAAAATGAAGCTATAAAGAGAGTCGACGAGCTTCGTCTACAGTAGAAAGGCCTCATGAGCTCGTAACATGACCACGTGGTTTATGGTTTTCTCACTGAGAATGAAAAAACAGAATTTTTCTCACTTGAAAAACAGGAATTTTCTCACTTTTATGGATGTTTTCTTGGACGGTTATGTGTATTGGTCAATTTATTTGATGTTTTTCATGGATGTCAACATCATTTTATGTCTGTTTTATGGTTTTTGTCAGTGAGAATGGAAAAACAGGAATTTTCTCACATTTATGGATGTTTCTTGGACGGTTATGAGTGTCGGTCAATTTATTTGATGTTTTTCATGGATTTCAACAGTAATTCATGTCTGTTTTATGGTTTTTGTCAGTGAGATGGATGTTTTCTGGATTATTGAGTCTAATGGGGACAGAGTCATTCGCCCAGAAACAATTCTCCAGGAATAGACCCAAGACATTAATGAACTTCGCCCCGGAAACAATTCTACTGGTCGAACTCCAAAGATATTAATAAACTTCGCCATGGAAACAATTCTCCAAGAAACATCTTAGCGATGAAGAGATTAACGCGTGAAAGGGTTTCCCAGTAATTTGAAATGTGACAGCGCAGGGATGCCAAAAACAAAAGGAACACGCATAAATTACGTTTAGGGGTTATTTGGGCGAAAGCGTTTTAGATATTTTAGGGAATTATTTCGGCGAAAGAGTTAGAGACATTTTAAAAGATGATTTGAGAAGATGTTTTAGAAGAGGATTTGAGGGTGAAACTCTGTGGTCGTTATAATACACAAGTTCCATTTGAACAGTGTCTTGAGGTCCCTACCCCAACCCCAAAGGGCTCCGATCCCCCGACCCCCACCCCCCAAGAAAGCCCCCCGGCCCCCAACGTCCCCCCGGCACCCCAAGGCCCCCCCCGCCCCCAACGGCCCCCCAGACCCCCAAACGCCCTCTCCCGGCACCCCAAAGAGCCCCCTGAGCCACCATTTTTTAATAATTTTTTATGCCCTTTATTATATCTTTTCAGAACAAGTTCCTTTTCTTAATTTCATTCCTTAACCTATTTTTACAGTCTAAGTACCCATCCTCTTCACCCAAAACTTTACTTTACAGCTTTTTGGATACCTCAACACCAAGAAATAGTTTTCAAAAGCCATTTCAGAGCAAGTTCCTTTCTTAATGTCCCTTCTAAACCCATTTTCCAACTTGAAGTACTTATCCTTTTCACCCAAAACTATACTTTACAGCTTTTAGGATACCTCAACACCAAAAAATACTTTCAAAAGACATTTCAGAGCAAGTTACTTTCTTAATGTCCCTCCTAAACCCATTTTCCAACTTGAAGTACCCATCCTTTTCACCCACAACTTTACTTTACAGTTTTTTGGATACCTCAACACCAAGAAATACCTTTCAAAAGACATTTCAGAGCAAGTTCATTTCTTAATGTCCCTCCTAAACCTATTTTATAAGTTGAAGTACCCATCTTTTTCACCCACAAATATACTTTACAGCTTTTTGGATACCTCAACACCAAGAAATACCTTTCAAAAAGCATTTCAGAGCAACTTCTTTTCTTAATGTCCCTTCTAAGCCCATTTTCCAACTTGAAGTACCTGTCCTTTTCACCAACAACTTTACTTTATGACTTTTTGGATACCTCAACACCAAGAAATACTTTTCAAAAGACATTTCAGAGCAAGTTCTTTACGTAATGTCCCTCCTAAACCCATTTTCCGACTTGAAGCATCCATTTTTTTCACCCACAACTCTACTTTACAGCTTTTTGGATACCTCAACACCAAGAAATACCTTTCAAAAGGCATTTCAGAGCAAGTTAATTTCTTAATGTCCCTACTAATCCCATTTTCCAACTTTAAGCATCCTTCCTTTTCACCCACAACTTTACTTTACAGCTTTTTGGTTACCTCAACACCAAGAAATACCTTTCAAAAGGCATTTCAGAGCAAGTTCCTTTCTTAATGTCCATTCTAAACCTATTTTCCAACTTGAAGTACCAATCTTTTTCACCCACAACTTTACTTTACAGCTTTTGGATACCTCAACACCAAGAAATACTTTTCAAAAGACATTTCAGAGCAAGTTCCTTTCTTAATGTTATTCCTTAACCCATTTTTACAAGTTGAAGCACCAATCCTTTCACCACAACTTTACTTTACAGCTTTTTAGATACCTCAACACCAAGCAATAATTTTCAAAAGGCATTTCAGAGCAAGTTCTTTTCATAATGTCCCTCCTAAACCCATTTTACAAGTTGAAGTACCCATCCTTTTTACACACAACTTTAGTTTACAGCTTTTTGAATGCTCCAACACCAAGCAATACTTTTCAAAAGGCATTTCAGAACAATTTCTTTTCTTAATGTCCTTCCTTAACCCATTTTACAAGTTGAAGTACCCATCCTTTTCACCCACAACTTTACTTTACTGCATTTTTGAATGCTCGAACACCAAGCAATACTTTTCAAATGGCATTTCAGAACAAGTTATTTTTCTTAATGTCCTTCCTAAACCCATTTTACAAGTTGAAGTACCCATCCTTTTCACCCACAACTTTACGTTACAGCTTTTTGAATGCCCCAACATCAAGCAATACTTTTCAAATGGCATTTCAGAACAAGTTATTTTCTTAATGTCATTCCTAAACCCATTTTACAAGTTGAAGTACCCATACTTTTCAACCACAACTTTACTTTACAGCTTTTTGAATGCTCCAACACCAAGCAGTACTTTTCAAAGACTTTATTATATCTTTTCAAAACAAGTTCTTTACGTAATGTCCTTCCTAAAACAATTTTACAAGTTGAAGTACTCATCTTTTCCCCCCACAACTTTACTATAAGGCTTTTCGAATACCCCAACATCAAGCAATACTTTTCAAAGGGCTTTATTATATCTTTTCAGAACAAGTTCTTTACGTAATTTTCTTCCTAAACCCATTTTACAAGTTGAAGTACTTATCTTTTCCCACACAACTTTACTTTACGACTTCTTTGCACACCCAAACATCAAGCAATGCTTTCCAAAAGATTTTATTATATCTTTCAGATTAAGTTTCTTTCTTAATGTCCTTCATAAACCAATTTTACAAGTTGAAATAATTATCTTTTTCACCACAACTTTACTTTACGACTTTTTTGCACACCCCAAGATCAAGCAATACTTTTCAAAATGTTTTATTATATCTTTTCAGAACAAGTTCTTTTCTTAATATGCCTCTTAAACCAATTTTACAAATTCTAAATTTTTCCATAGTAGATAGAAAAAGCTATATCATAGCTGTGAATATTTTCTCGAAAGATAAGCAGTTCTATTTCAATTTTAAATTTTCTCAATGAAGTGAAGAAAAGTTCAAGTTCTCTTCTGAATTTTCTCAATGAAAAAGAAATTAGTTTTTAATCAATTCTATTTTTCCAAATAATATAAAAATTTTCCACTTCGGTTTAGATTTTTCTAAAGGGATGAAAAAATTTAAAATACTGTTCCAAATTTTTCATAAAAGATAGAAAAGTTCAAGTTCTCTTCTGAATTTTACCAAAGAACACAATTGAATTCTAATTTCTCCAGAGAAAACAAAAATCTTCCACTTCAGTTCTTTATTTCACAGACATAAAGAAATTTAAAGTTCAATTCTAAATTTTTCGGGGGAAGATATAAAAAGTACTATCATACTTGTGAGTATTTCCCCGGAAGATGAAAAGTTCTAGTTCAATTTAAAGTTTTCTCAATGAAGTGAAAAAAAGTTAAAGTTCTCTCCTGAATTTTAGCAAAGAACACACTTCAATTCTAATTTCACCAGAGAAAATAAAAATCTTCCACTTAAGTTCTTTATTTCACAAAGACATAAAGAAATTTAAAGTTCAATTCTAGATTTTTCGGTGGAAGATAGAAAAAGTAATACCATACTTGTGAATATTTTCCCGGAACATGAAAAGTTCTAGTTCAATTTCAAATTTTCTCAACGAAGTGAAGAAAAGTTCAAGTTCTCTTCTGAACTTTACCAAAGAACACACTTCAATTCTAATTTCTCCAGAGAAAACAAAAATCTTCCACTTCAGTTCTTTATTTCACAAAGACATAAAGAAATTTAAAGTTCAATTCTAATTTTTCTGTGGAAGATAGAAAATGTAATACCATACGTGTGAATATTTTCACGGAAGATAAAAAGTTCTAGTTCAATTTAAAATTTTGTCAACGAAATGAAGAAAAGTTCAAGTTCTCTACTGAATTTTACCAAAGAACACAATTCAATTCTAATTTCTGAGGAGAAAACAAAAATCTTCCAGTTAAGTTCTTTATTTCACAAAGACATAAAGAAATTTAAAGTTCAATTCTAAATTTTTCGGTGGACGATAGAAAAAGTAATACCATACTTGTGAATATTTTCACGGAAGATAAAAAGTTCTAGTTCAATTTAAAATTTTCTCAACGAAGTTAAGGAAAGTTCAAGTTCACTTCTGAATTTTCTCTATGAAAAAGAAATTAGTTATTGATCATTTCCATTATTCCAAATAATATAAAAATTTTCCACTTTAGTTCAGATCTGTCTCGAAGAGATGAAAAATTTAAAATAATGTTCCAAATTTTTCAGAGAAGATAAAAAAGTTCAAGTTCTCTTCGGAATTTTCACAAAGAACACAATTCAATTCTAATTTCTCCAGAGAAAATAAAAATCTTTCACTTCAGTTCTTTATTTCACAAAGACATAAAGAAATTTAAAGTTCAATTCTAAATTTTTCGGTGGAAGACAGAAAAAGTAATACCATACTTGTGATTATTTTAACGGAACATAAAAAGTTCTAGTTCAATTTAAAATTTTCTCAACGAAGTGAAGAAAAGTTCAATTTCTCTTCTGAATTTTATCAAAGAACACAATTCAATTCTAATTTCTCCAGAGAAAACAAAAATCTTCCACTTAAGTTCTTTATTTCACAAAGACATAAAGAAATTTAAAGTTCAATTCTAAATTTTTGGTGGAAGATAGAAAAAGTAATACCATACTTGTGAATATTTTCCCGGAATAAAAATCTTCCACTTAAGTTCTTTATTTCACCAAAGAAATAAAGAAATTTAAAGTTCTATTCTTAATTTTTAGATGAAAGATAGAAACAGTAATACTATGATTGTGATTATTTTCCTTGAAGATCAAAAGTTTCACTTTATTTATAATTTTTCTTAAATTCAGTTCTGATTTTTCTCAAAGAGATGAAAATTCTAATTTCTCCAGAGAAAACAAAAATCATCCACTTCAGTTCTTCATTTCACAAAGACATAAAGAAATTTAAAGTTCAATTCTAATTTTTCGGTGGAAGATAGAAAAAGTAATACCATACTTGTGAATATTTTCACGGAAGATAAAAAGTTCTAGTTCAATTTAAAATTTTCTCAACGAAATGAAGAAAAGTTCAAGTTCTCTATTGAATTTTACCAAAGAACACAATTCAATTCTAATTTCTCCAGAGAAAAAAAAAATCTTCCACTTAAGTTCTTTATTTCACAAAGACATAAAGAAATTTAAACTTCAATTCTAAATTTTTCGTTGGAAGATAGAAAAAGTAATACCATACTTGTGAATATTTTCACGGAAGATAAAAAGTTCTAGTTCAATTTAAAATTTTCTCAACGAAGTTAAGGAAAGTTCAAGTTCTCTTCTGAATTTTCTCAATGAAAAAGAAATTACTTATTGATCATTTCTATTATTCCAAATAATATAAAAATTTTCCACTTTAGTTCAGATCTGTCGCGAAGAGATGAACAATTTAAAACACTGTTCCAAATTTTTCACAGAAGATAAAAAAGTTCAAGTTCTCTTCGGAATTTTACCAAAGAACACAATTCAATTCTAATTTCTCCAAAGAAAACAAAAATTTTCCACTTCATTTCTTTATTTCACAAAGACATAAAGAAATTGAAAGTTCAATTCTAAATTTTTCGGTGGAAGATAGAAAAAGTAATACCATACTTGTGAATATTTTCACGGAAAATAAAAAGTTCTAGTTCAATTTAAAATTTTCTCAACGAAGTGAAGAAAAGTTCAAGTTCTCTTCTGAACTTTACCAAAGAACACACTTCAATTCTAATTTCTCCAGAGAAAATAAAAATCTTCCACTTAAGTTCTTTATTTCACCAAAGAAATAAAGAAATTTAAAATTCTATTCTAAATTTTTAGATGGAAGATAGAAAAAGTAATACTATGATTGTGATTATTTTCCATGAAGATCAGAAGTTTCACTTTATTTATAATTTTTCTTAAATTCAGTTCTGATTTTTCTCAAAGAGATGAAAATTCTAATTTCTCCAGAGAAAACAAAAATCTTCCACTTCAGTTCTTCATTTCACAAAGACATAAAGAAATTTAAAGTTCAATTCTAATTTTTCGGTGGAAGATAGAAAAAGTAATACCATACTTGTGAATATTTTCACGGAAGATAAAAGTTCTAGTTAAATTTAAAATTTTCTCAACGAAGTGAAGAAAAGTTCAAGTTCTCTATTGAATTTTACCAAAGAACACAATTCAATTCTAATTTCTCCAGAGAAAATAAAAATCTTCCACTTAAGTTCTTTATTTCAAAAAGACATAAAGAAATTTAAAGTTCAATTCTAAATTTTTCGGTGGAAGATAGAAAAAGTAATACCATACTTGTGAATATTTTCCCGGAAGATAAAATGTTCTAGTTCAATTTAAAATTTTTTCAACGAAGTGAAGAATAATTCAAGTTCTCTTCTTAATTTTACCAAAGAACACAATTCAATTCTAATTTCACCAGAGAAAATAAAAATCTTCCACTTCAGTTCTTTTTTTCACAAAGACAAAAAGAAATTTAAAGTTCAATTCTAAATTTTTCGGTGGAAGATAGAAAAAGTAATACCATGCTTGTGAATATTTTCCCGGAAGATAAAAAGTTCTAGTTTAATTTCAAATTTTCTCAACGAAGTGAAGAAAAGTTCGAGTTCTCTTCTGAACTTAACCAAAGAACATACTTCAATTCTAATTTCTCCAGAGAAAACAAAAATCTTCCACTTCAGTTCTTTATTTCAAAAAGACATAAAGAAATTTAAAGTTCAATTCTAAATTTTTCGGTGGAAGATAGAAAAAGTAATACCATACTTGTGAATATTTTCACGGAAGATAAAAAGTTCTAGTTCAATTTAAAATTTTCTCAACGAAGTGAAGAAAAGTTCAACTTCTCTACTGAATTTTACCAAAGAACACAATTCAATTCTAATTTCTCCAGAGAAAATAAAAATCTTCCACTTAAATTCTTTATTTCACAAAGACATAAAGAAATTTAAAGTTCAATTCTAACTTTTTCGGTGGAAGATAGAAAAAGTAATACCATACTTGTGAATATTTTCCCGGAAGATAAAATGTTCTAGTTCAATTTAAAATTTTCTCAACGAAGTGAAGAAAAATTCAAGTTCTCTTCTGAATTTTAGTTCTAGTTCAATTTAAAATTTTCTCAACAAAGTGAAGAAAAGTTCAAGTTCTCTTCTGAATTTTACTAAAGAACACAATTCAATTCTAATTTCACCAGAGAAAATAAAAATCTTCCACTTCAGTTCATTATTTCACAAAGACATAAAGAAATTTAAAGTTCAATTCTAAATTTTTCGGTGGAAGATAGAAAAAGTAATACCATACTTGTGAATATTTTCCCGGAAGATAAAAAGTTCTATTTCAATTTAAAATTTTCTCAACGAAGTGAAGAAAAGTTCAAGTTCTCTTCTGAATTTTACCAAAGAACACACTTCAATTCTAATTTCTTCAGAGAAAATAAAAATCTTCCACTTAAGTTCTTTATTTCACCAAAGAAATAAAGAAATTTAAAGTTCTATTCTAAATTTTTAGATGGAAGATAGAAAAAGTAATACTATGATTGTGATTATTTTCCATGAAGATCGAAAGTTTCACGTTATTTATAATTTTTCTTAAATTCAGTTCTGATTTTTCTCAAAGAGATGAAAAATTTTAAGTTCTGTTCCAAATTTTTCATAGAAGATAGAAAAAGTTATACATTGATTGTGAATATTCGACATGAAGATAAGGAACTCCACTTTAATTCTGAGTTTTCTCGAAGAATAGGTTAGGGCGAGTTAGGTTTGGCGAGGTTAGCCGACTTACGCGCGCGTCCTTAGGCTAACCTATCCTAACCTAACTTAACCTAACCTAACTTAATCTAACCTAACCTAATAATACACCTAACTTTTTGCCTGTCTCTCACCTAACCTAAGGTAACCTAAGTGAAGCGTACTTAGGCTAACCTAACCTAACCTAATCTAACCTAACTTAATCTAGCCTAACCTAACCTAACCATACTCGTCGGAAAAGGTTCGGTTAACTTATCATGAGCGCTCATGATAAGTAAAATTCAGAATTGAGCTAACTTTTTTCTCTTCTTTAAGAAAATTCAGAAAAGAACTTGAACATTTTGCACTTCTTCGAGAAAACTCAGAATTAAAGTGGAGTTCCTTATCTTCATGTCGAATACTCACAATCAATGTATAACTTTTTCTATCTTCTATTGAAAATTTGGAACAGAACTTAAAATTTTTAATCTCTTTGAGAAAAATCAGAACTGAATTTAAGAAAAATTATAAATAAAGTGAAACTTTTGATCTTCATGGAAAATAATAACAATCATAGTATTACTGTTTCTATCTTCCATCTAAAAATTTAGAATAGAACTTTAAATTTTTTTATTTCTTTGGTGAAATAAAGAACTTAAGTGGAAGATTTTTATTTTCTCTGGAGAAATTAGAATTGAAGTGTGTTCTTTGGTAAAGTTCAGAAGAGAACTTGAACTTTTCTTCACTTCTTTGAGATAATTTTAAAGTGAACTATAACTTTTTGTCTTTCGTTAAAATATTCACAAGTATGGTATTACTTTTTCTAGCATCCACCGAAAAATTTAGAATTGAACTTTAAATTTCTTTATGTCTTTGTGAAATAAGGAACTTAAGTGGAAGATTTTTATTTTCTCTGGTGAAATTAGAATTGAATTGTGTTCTTTGGTAAAATTCAGAAGAGAACTTTAACTTTTCTTAACTTCGTTGAGAAAATTTTAAATTTAACTAGAACTTTTTATCTTCCGGGAAAATATTCACAAGTATGGTATTACTTTTTCTATCTTCCATCGAAAAATTTAGATTTGAACTTTAAATTTCTTTATGTCTTTGTGAAATAAAGAACTTATGTGGAAGATTTTTGTTTTCTCTGGATAAATTAGAATTGAATTGTGATCTTTGGTGAAATTCAGTAGGGAACTTGAACTTTTCTTTACTTCGTTGAGAAAATTTTAAATTGAACTACAACTTTTTATCTTCCTTGAAAGTATTCACAAGTACAGTATTACTTTTTCTATCTTCCACAGAAAAATTTAGAATTGAACTTTAAATTTCTTTATGTCTTTGTGAAATAAAGAACTGAAGTGTAAGATTTTAGTTTTCTCTGGAGAAATTAGAATTGAAGTGTGTTCTTTGGTAAAATTCAGAAGAGAACTTGAATTTTTCTTCACTTCATTGTGGAAATTTTAAATTGAACTGGATCTTTTTATCTTCCGGGAAAATATTCACAAGTAGGGTATTACTTTTTCTATCTTCCACCGAAAAATTTAGACTTGAACTCTAAATTTCTTTATGTCTTTGTGAAATAAAGAACTGAAGTGGAAGATTTTTATTTTCTCTGGTGAAATTAGAATTGAATTGTGTTCTTTGGTAAAATTCAGAAGAGACCGTGAATCTTCTTCACTTCGTTGAGAAAATTTTAAATTGAACTAGAACTTTTTATCTTCCGGGAAAATATTCACAAGTATGGTATTACTTTTTCTATCTTCCACCGAAAAATTTAGAATTGAACTTTAAATTTCCTTATGTCTTTGTGAAATAAAGAACTTTAGTGGAAGATTTTTATTTTCTCTGGAGAAATTAGAATTGAATTGTGTTCTTTGGTAAATTTCAGTAAAGAACTTGAACTTTTCTTCACTTCGTTGAGAAAATTTTAAATTGAACTAGAAATTTTTATCTTTCGGGAAAATATTCACAAGTATGGTATTACTTTTACTATCTTTCACGGAAAAATTTAGAATTGAACTTTAAATTTCTTTATGTCTTTGTGAAATACAGAACTTAAGTGGAAGATTTTTATTTTCTCTGGAGAAATTAGAATTGAAGTGTGTTCTTAGGTAAAATTCAGTAGAGAACTTGAACTTTTCTTCACTTCGTTGAGAAAATTTTAAATTGAACTAGAGCTTTTTATCTTCCGTGAAAATATTCACAAGTATGGTATTACTTTTTCTATCTTCCACCAAAAAATTAGAATTGAACTTTAAATTTCTTTATGTCTTTGTGAAATGAAGAACTGAAGTGGAAGATTTTTGTTTTCTCTGGAGAAATTAGAAATGAAGTGTGTTCTTTGATAAAGTTCAGAAGAGAACTTGAACTTTTCTTCACTTCGTTGAGAAAATTTAAAATTGAACTATAACTTTTTATCTTCCAGGATAATATTCACAAGTATAATATTACTTTTTCTATCTTCCAACGAAATATTTAGAATTGAACTTTAAATTTCTTTGTCTTTCTGAAATAAAGAACTTAATTGGAAGATTTTTATTTTCTCTGAATAAATTAGAATTTAATTATGTTCTTTGGTAAAATTCAGTAGGGGACTTGAACTTTTCTTTACTTCGTTGATATAATTTTAAATTGAACTACAACTTTTTATCTTCCGTGAAAGTATTCACAAGTATGCTATTACTTTTTCTATCTTCCGCCGAAAGATTTAGAATTGAATTTTAAATTTCTTTATGTGTTTGTGAAATAAAGAACTGAAGTGGAAGAGTTTTATTTTCTCTGGAGAAATTAGAATGGAATTGTGTTCTTTGGTAAAATTCAGAAGAGAACTTGAACTTTTCTATCTTCTATGAAAAATTGGGAACAGTATTTTAAATTTTTTCATCCCTTTGAGAAAAATCTGAACCGAAGTGGAAAATTTTTATATTATTTGGAAAAATAGAATTGATTAAAAACTAATTTCTTTTTCATTGAGAAAATTCAGAAGAGAACTTGAACTTTTCTTCACTTCATTGAGAAAATTTAAAATTGAAATAGAACTGCTTATCTTTCGAGAAAATATTCACAGCTATGATATAGCTTTTTCTATCTACTATGGAAAAATTTTGAATTTGTAAAATTGGTTGAAGAAGCATATTAAGAAAAGAACTTTTTCTGAGAAAATATAATAAAGCCTTTAGAAAAATATTCCTTGATCTTGGGGTGTGCAAAAAAGTGGTAAAGTAAAGTTGTGGTGAAAAAGATAACTATTTCAACTTGTAAAATTGGTTTGTGAAAGACATTAAAAAAGAAACTTAATCTGAAAGATATAATAAAATCTTTTGGAAAGTATTGCATGATGTTTGGATGTGCAAAAAAGTCGTAAAGTAAAGTTGTGGGGAAAAAGATAACTACTTCAACTTGTAAAATGGGTTTAGGAAGAAAATTACGTAAAGAACTTGTTCTGGAAAGATATAATAAAGTCTTTTGAAAAGTCTTACTTGATGTTGGGGTATTCAAAAAGCCTTATAGTAAAGTTGTGGGGGAAAAGATAAGTACTTCAACTTGTAAAATTGGTTTAGGAAGGACATTACGTAAAGAACTTGTTCTGAAAAGATATAATAAAGTCTTTGAAAAGTACTGCTCGGTGTTGAAGCAATCAAAAAGCTGTAAAGTAAAGTTGTGGGTGAAAAGGATGGGTACTTCAACTTGTAAAATGGGTTTAGGAATGACATTAAGAAAATAAATTGTTCTGAAATGCCTTTTGAAAATTATTGATTGGTGTTGGAGCATTCAAAAAAGCAGTAAAATAAATCTTTGTATATAAAGGATGGAGGATTAAACCTTTAAAATGGGTTAGGAATGGTAATAAGAAAAGAAATTGTTCTAAAATGCCATTTGAGAAGTATGAGTTGCTGTTTGAGTATTCAAAAAGGCAGCATAGTAAAGTTTTGTATAAAAACGGTGGAAGCTTCAATTTGTAAAATGGTTTTAGGAGGGATATTATGAAAGGAAATTGTTCTGAAATGCATTGAAAAGTATTGCTTGGTGTTGGAGCATTCAAAAAGGCAGTATAGTAAAGTTGTGGGTGAAAAGGATGGGTACTTCAACTTGTAAAATGTGTTTAGGATGGACATTATGAAAAGAACTTGCTCTGAAATGCCTTTTGAAAAGTATTGCTTGGTGTTGAGGTATCTAAAAAGCTGTAAAGTAAAGTTGTGGTGAAAGGATTGGTACTTCAACTTGTAAAAATGGGTTAAGGAATAAAATTAAGAAAGGAACTTGCTCTGAAATGTCTTTTGAAAAGTATTTCTTGGTGTTGAGGTATCCAAAACCTGTAAATTAAAGTTTTGGGTGAAAAGGATGGGTACTTCAAGTTTTAAAATAGGTTTAGTAGTGACATTAATAAAGGATCTTGCTCTGAAATGCCTTTCGAAAGTTATTTTTTTGCGTTTATGTAACCAAAAAGCTGTAAGTTATAGTTGTGGGTGAACAGGATGGCTGGTTCAATTTAGAAAATAGGCGTTGAAGGGACATTAAGAAAGGAGCTTGCTCTGAAATGTCTTTTTTAAGGTATAGCTTGATGTTAAGGCATCCAAAAGCTCTAGAGTAAAGTTTAGAGTGAAAAAGGAGGGTACTTCAAGTTGGAAAATGGGTTTAGGAGGGACATTACGTAAAGAACTTGCTCTGAAATGTCTTTTGAAAACTAATTCTTGGTGTTGAGGTATCCAAAAGGTCATAAAGTAAAGTATAGGGTGAAAAGGACTGGTGCTTCAAGTTGTAAAACTGGTTTAGAAGGGACATTAAGAAAAGAAGTTGCTCTGAAATGCTTTTTGAAAGGTATTTCATGGTGTTGAGGTATCCAAAAAGCTGTAAAGTATATTTGTGTGTGAAAAAGATTGGTACTTCAAATTATAAAATGGGTTTAGGAGGGACATTAAGAAATGAACTTGCTCTGAAATGTCTTTTGAAAGGTATTTCTTGGTGTTGAGGTATCCAAAAACTGTAAAGTAAAGTTGTGGGTAAAAATGAAGGGTACTTCAACTTGTAAAATAGGTTTAGAAGGGACATTAAGAAAGGAAATTGCTCTGAAATGTCTTTTGAAAGGTATTTCTTGGTGTTGAGGTATCCAAAAAGCTGTAAAGTATAGTTGTGGGTGAAAAGGACAGGTACTTCAAGTTGGAAAATGGGTTTAGAAGGGAACATTAAGAAAAGAAGTTGCTCTGAAATGGCTTTTGAAAACTATTGCTTGGTGTTGAGGTATCCAAAAAGCTGTAAAGTAAAGTTGTGGGTTAAAAGGATGGGTACTTCAACTTGTAAAAAAGGGTTAAGGAATGACATTAAGAAAGGAACTTGTTTTGAAAAGATATACTAAAGTGCATAAAAAAGTATTAACAAAATGGGGCGGGGACTCTTTGGGGGCCCGGGGAGGGCCTTTGGGGGTCTTGGGGGCCCTTGAGGGCCGGGTGGTCCTTTGGGAGCCCGGGGGACCTTTGGGGACCGGTTGCTTCTTTCGGGGTTGGGGTAGGGGGATCGGAGGCCTTTGGGGTTGGGGTAGGGACCTCACGACACTGTTCAAATGGAACTTGTGTATTATAACGACCACAAAGTTTCACCCTCAAATCCTATTCTAAAATATCTTCTAAAATCATCTTTTAAAATGTCTCTAACTGTTTCGCCGAAATAATTCCCTAAAATGTCTAAAAAGCTTTCGCCCAAATAACCCCTAAACGTAATTTATGCGTGTTCCTTTTGTTTTTGGCATCCCTGCGCTGTCACATTTCAAATTACTGGGAAACCCTTTCACGCTTTAATCTCTTCATCGCTAAGATGTTTCTTGGAGAATTTTTTCCATGGCGAAGTTTATTAATATCTTTGGAGTTCGACCAGTAGAATTGTTTCCGGGGCGAAGTTCATTAATGTCTTGGGTCTATTCCTGGAGAATTGTTTCTGGATGAATGACTCTGTCCCCATTAGACTCAATAATCCAGAAAACATCCATCAAAGTGAGAAAAATACTGTTTTTCCATTCTCACTGACAAAAACCATAAAACAGACATGAATTGCTGTTGACATCCATGAAAAACATCAAATAAATTGACCAACACACATAACCGTCCATGAAACATCCATAAATGTGAGAAAATTCCTGTTTTTCCATTCTCACTGACAAAAACCATAAAACAGACATAAAATGATGTTGACATCCATGAAAAACATCAAATAAATTGACCAATACACATAACCGTCCAAGAAAACATCCATAAAAGTGAGAAAATTCCTGTTTTTCAAGTGAGAAAAATTCTGTTTTTTCATTCTCAGTGGGAAAACCATAAACCACGTGGTCATGTCACGAGCTCATGAGGCCTTTCTACTGTCTACTGGGGATTCATTTCTCCACCGATCTCTCTTGGAACAACCACCTTGATCGGGTGAGAGCCTCCTGCGCAAGAAAGCTGGGAGTTACTCTTCGCTGCAAAAACCTTCTTCCATCAACCTCGATTATCCCACTCTACAAGTCTTGCATCAGACCCACAGCTGAATATGGATGCTCGCTATATACTGGTGCTCCGAAAAGGCAGTTGGCACCATTCCAGAAGATCGATAATAGGGCAAATAGGGCGGGCTGCACCTCTACACAAGAATTGCTCCAGCCTCTAAATGAAAGGTCTGATGTACCGTCGATGACTTTTCTACAAGTACATGAATTCGCCTGCCTCATATGAGCTCCCTCGCATTGTGTCCTCCTTTCTTCAGCCGTCAAGGCAGACATGGAGACAAACAGCTTGGTCCAATTATCTAAAGGAGGACACGCTGAAAACCGAGTACTTGAGGAACAGCTTCATCCGGCGTTGCACTTCTTTTTGGAACGATCTTCCTGGGGATATTATCCCTGCAAATCCCTCTGTTGACATCTTCAAAATAAGGTTCAATAGACATTTAAAACCTCGAGGCCATTGAAAGATGTAAATGAATAGCTGCATGTCAGATACTTTGAAGTACCGGGCGCCGTGAATATTGGAATAAAAAAAAAAAAAAAAAAAAAAAACAGGATGCAAATATTTCCTTTTAGTTTGTTGAGCATACCCCACATCAAGCTATATTAGTTTCAACTTTACACACCAAACTGTTCCTAATATATTGTTGTTAAGCCCTTTTGACAATCTGCATACAGATGGTGTGTTTTTATTCAGTTCAACTTCCCTCCTCAAAATTCATTGAAAATTTCACCTTCATACCAATAGGTATAGTAGTAATAGTAGTCAGAGTAGCAGTATGGGTATTTCTAGTTGTAGTATTTATAGCAATAGCATTAGTTCTAGCAACAGGAGTAGTAACATATTGCATTTTAGTCAGTTGAACATCCCTTTCATCAGGTCTAAAAAGTTTTAACTTAATACAATTAGCCATTGCTATGACATTGCTGATTTGTCATTTTCATAAACTCTATGTTCATATACTTCTGAAAATTTTATCTCAATGCTCTTAGCCTTACAAGTAATAGCAATAGAGATTGTAGTAGTAGAATCAGTAGTAAATGTAGCAGTGGTAGTAGTATTAGTAGTAACGTATACATATTACCTTTCGGTCAGATGATCTTCCCCTTTAAGCATTCTCTGAAAGTTCGAACTTGGTACCCAAATTAATTCTCGAGATACAACCTTTTGACAATATACATGCACATAGCATCTTGTGATTTAGTTCAAATTACCCCTCAATATTGTAAATGAAGTAGTGTGGTAATAGCTGTTGTAGTAGTGGCATCACATTTCCTTTTTTCAGAGTTTCGGTTACTATTGAGCCAAGTCGCTCCTTACTTACAGTTCGTTAACACGAACTGTTTGACAAAATATCTTTTATTTCTGGCTAATCAATTTTTCCTTTGTGTACTTATAGGAATTTACATATTTTACAAACGTTATCTGTGAGGTATTACAAACTTTATGATGGTTTGTTAAAATGATATGGAACAGGCCGCCGGATTTTCCATGAAGCTGTCAATCGGTTATTATACTAATTAAATAAAAATAAACAAGTTTTTTCAACTGAAAGTAAGGAGCAATACTAAAACTTAAAACGAAGAGAAATAGTTAGGTATACGAGGGGGGCTGTCTCCCTCGTATACCCGTCGTAAATTGACTTATACTGATATTTCTTCGGTAAGGTTTTGATAATTTTTCATTTATGAAAGCAAGAAAGACGAAAACATATTAAACGTATTTTCAAAATGTACATTTCAAAATGAGCCAATTGCATAATTGTGGGGGGTTGACATGCCTAATATCCCTAAAGACATAGTTACTGGACCTTTCTACTATGCTGAGCAAAATGGCTATCTAAAAATTTTGACTGGATGCGTTTGGAAAATTAATGGGCTTGAGAGAAGAGCTGCTTGCCCTCCAATCTCTTGTTGCTCTTAAAAAGGGCACCAGACATCCGCACTGTACTTGGAGTGCAAGGGGAGGACTTCCCCCTTCATATATCTAGTAATAACATTTAAAAAAAGTAAAAACAAAGTGAAAATATTTTAAATGTATTTCGTTTTCAGTAACGCGTAAATCATGTTCTGGTCAGGAGAAGGCATGGAGATTGTCAGCCCTACTCATGTTAATTTTTGCTCCTTTTGAGTTTAACTCGGTTAATTATTGTGTGATTTAAATAAACAAGATACGTTTAAAATATTTTAACTTTTTAACTTTAATAAATTTAAAATTATGAAAACTTTAAGGAATATATATCAGTATATGCATACTAAACTGACAATCCACGGCCATTCGTTTTCAGTAAAGTGCAAATTATGTTCTGGTCTTGACAAGGTACGGGGGTTGTCAAAGACACAATTTCCAGACCTTTCAACTGCACTGAACAAAATGGCTTTCTCAAAATGTTTATTAGATGTGTTTGGGGAATTGATGGGAATGGGAGGGGGGCAGTTGTGATCCAGAGGAGGGGCGAGAGGGCACCCCCCCCCCTCCCCTTACGTAGTCTAAAGTAGTGTAATTTACTTAATTAACGCAAGTTTGCCTTAATTAAACTTGCTCCTAACGCAAGTTTATCGGATCAACCTATTTTGTGCCCCTCCTAAAAAGTATCCTGGATCCGCCCATGTTCGGGGGGGGGGGGCTTGTTGTCCTCTAATAACTTTTGACTAATAAAAAGGGCACTAGCCCTTTCAATTTCCAATCGAATAAGCCTTTTCGAAGTTTCTACGACAATAAATGGCCATTTCAAAGTTTCTATCACATGCATTACGGGGAAACACGAGGTTTAGGGGGGGAGGTATCCACCCTCTGATCACTGAATCTTAAAAATAGCACTGGAACTTCTTAATACCAATCCAACCAACCCCCTCCAAAGTTTATACGATCACTATTCCGATATATACCTTATAAGCCCCAGAGCATAACTTACCTTGCCCTGAGGGCTCTGGGGGGGGGGAGGGTCATCCTCAAAGACATGATTTTTGGTCTTTCAATTACGTTCAACAAAATGACTATCTCAAAATTTTTATTGGATGTGTTTGGGGTAATGGTGGTCGAGGAAGGGGGGTTTGTTGCCCTCCAATCACTTTCGATTATTAAAAAGGGCACTGGCCCTTTCAATTTCCAATCAAAGGATCTGCTTTCGAAGTTTCTGCGACAACAAATGGTCATCTCAAAATTTCTATCAGATGCATTTCGAGAATATACAAGTGTGGGGGGGGGGGTCCAACCTCCAATCAATCTGAGGCTTATAAAGGGCACTAGAACCTCTGATTACGAATCTAATGAGCACCCTCCGAAGTTTATACGATCACCCTTTATATGTATGCCTTATATGCCCCCAGGGCATAACTTTTAACTCTTGCCCTGAGGGCTTTGAGAGGGGGAGGTGCCATCCTTAAAGACATAATTTCCGGAGTTTTCATTTATGTCTAACAAAATGGCTATCTCAAAATTGTTATTGGATGTGTTTGGTGAAATGGTGGGCGTGGAAGGGGGGTTAGTTGCCCTCCAGTCATTTTCAACTATTAAAAAGAGCACTGGCCCTTTCGATTTCCAATTAAATAAGCTGTTTTTGAAGTTTTTACGACAACAAATGGGAATCTCAAAATTTAAATCAGATGCATTTCGGAAAAATACGAGAAGGGCGTTATCCTCCCTCTGATCACTGGATGTTAAAAAGAGCACTAGAAATTCTGATTACCAATCCAATTTGCGCCCTCCAAAGGTTTTACGATCACCCTTTCTATGTATATCTTATATGCCCCCAGGGCATAACTTACAACCATTGCCCTGAGCACTTGGGGGGGGGGGTGTCATGCTCAAAGACATAATTTCTAGACCTTTCAATTACGTTGAATAAAATGGCTATCTCAAGATTTCTATTGGATGTGTTTGGGAAGTGGTGGGCGTGGCAGGGGGATTAGTTGCCCTCTAATCATTTTCGACTATTAAGACGGGCACTGCCTCTGTCAATTTCCAATCAAATGAGCTTTTTTCCGAAATTTCTTCGACAACAAATGGACATATCAAAATTTCTATCAGAGGCATTTTGGGAAAATACGAGGTGTGTGTGGGGAGGGAGGGGAGGTACCCACCCTATGATCATTTTGAATCTTAAAAAGGGCACTAGAACATGTGATTACCAATCCAATGAGCCCCTTCCGAAGTTTATACGATCACCCTTTCTACATATACCTTATATGCCGCCAGGGTATAACTTGACATGAGGGCTGTAGGAGGGTGGTCATCCCCAAAGACATAATTTCCGGATCTTTCAACTACGTTGAACAAAATTGCTATCTCAAAATTTTCATTGGATGTGCTTGAGGAAATGGTGGGGGTGAGGGGGTTAGCTGCCTTCTAATCACTTTCGACTATTAAAATGGGACTAGCCCTTTCAATTTCCAACCGAATGAGGCTTTTTAGAAGTTTCTACGACAACAAATGGCCATTTCAAAATTTCTATCAGATTCATTTCAGGAGAATATGAGGTGTGAGGGGGGAGGGGTATCCGACCTCCAACCACTTTTAATTTTACATAGGGTACTAGAACCTCTGATTACCAATCTAATGAGCCCCTATGAAGTTTCTACGAACACCCTTTCTATACAAGCTTTATATCTTCCCAGGGCATAATTTGCAGCCCTTGCCCTGAGGGCTGTGGAGGATGTCTTCCTGAAAGACATAATTTTTGGACCTTTTAACTACGCTGAACAAAATGGCTGTCTCAAAATTTTGATTGGATGTTTTTGGGGAAATGGTGGGCGTAAGAAGGGGGGTTAGTTGCGCTATAATCACTTTAGACTATTAAAAGGGGCAGTAGCCTTTTCAATTTCCAATTTAATATGCCTTTTTAGAAGTTTCTATGAAAACAAATGGCCATCGCAAACTTTCTATCAGATACATTTGGGTAAAATACGAGATTTGGGGGGGGGGTATCCACCCTCCGATCACCGAATCTTAAAGAGGGCACTAGAACTTTTGATTGCCAATCGAATAAGCCCTTTTAGAAGTTTCTACGACAACTCCTTCGATACGAAGTGCCCTGGTCTAAATAAAAAAAATAAATATAAACTTATATTAACATACCTTATATGCCCCCAGGGCATAACTTACAACCCTTTCCCTGAGGGCTGTAGGGCGGTGGGGGGGGGGTGTCATCCTCAAAGACATAATTTCTGGACCTTTCAATTACGTTGAACAAAATGGCTATCTAAAAATTTGTATTGGATGTGTTTGGGGAAATGGTGGGCGTGGGAGGGGGTTAGTTGCCCTCCAATCCCTTTCGACTATTAAAAACGGCACTGTTTCTATTAATTTCCAATCGAATGAGCTGTTTTCGAAGTTTCTTTGACAACAAATGACCATCTCAAAATTTCTTTCAGATACATTTCAGGAAAATACGAGGTGTGGGGGTGTATACACCCTCTGATCAATTTGAATCTCCAATCCAATGATTATGCAATATCCAATCCAATCCAATCTGATTACCAATCCAATGAGCCCCCTCTGAAGTTTATATGATCACCCTTTCCATATATATATACCTTAAATGCCCCCAGGGTATAACTTACAACCCTTCCTCTGAGGGCTGTAGGGGGGTTGTTATCCTCCACGACATAATTTATGGGCCTTTCAACTAAGTCCTAGTCAAGTAGATTGGTGCGCTGGATTTGGGATCTTTTGTCCAAGAGGACGAGGGTTCGAATCCTAGTGTACTCAATTATTTGGTTTAGGGGTCAGTGGCGTGACTCTATGCTCAGCCAGAGTTGACCCAGCTTTAAATGGGTACCTGGAGAAATCTGGGGAAGGTAAACAGGAAGGATGTGCGAAAGTATAGGATGGTTGCCCCCCCCCCCCTTGCGCTTCCTGGCTGAAGGGCCAAGAAACGGAAATCAGCACCGCCGGTAGGGACTGTAAAGTCCAATACCGTATTCTTTACTTTTATCTTTTTTCAACTACGTTGAACAAAATGTCTATCTCAAAATTTTGATTGGATGTGTTTGGGGAAATGGTAGGCATGGGAGGGGGGTTAGATTCCCTCCATTCAGTTTAGACTATGAAAAGGAGTACTAGCCATTTCAATGTCTTATTGAATGAGCTCTTTTTAATGTCTTTAGACAATAAAAGGCCATCTCAAAATTTCTATCAGATGCATTTTGAGAAACATGATGTGTGGGGGGGAGGTATCCACCCTCCGATCACTCTGAATCTTAAAAAGGGCTCTAGAATTTCCGATTACTAATCCAAAGAGTCCCCTCCGAAATTTATACGAAGACCCTTTCTACATATACCTTATATGCCCCCATGGCATAACCTACGACCTACAAGGGCTGTAGGGGGGTTGTCATCCTCAAAGACATAATTTACGGACCTTTCGACTACGTTAAACAAAATAGCTATCTCAAAATTTTGATTGGATGTGTTTGGGGAAATTTTGGGCGTGGGTTATTTGCCCTCCAATCCCTTTCGATGATTGAAAAGAGTACTAGCCCTTCAATTTCCAATCGAATAAGCTCTTTTCGAAGTTTTTACGACAACAAATGACCATCTCAAAATTTCTATCAGATGCATTTCGGGAAACCACGCGGTGTATGTGTGTGTGGGGGGGGGGGTTATCCACCCTCCCATCACTCTGAATCTTAAAATGGGCATTAGAACATCTGTTTTCCATTCAAATGAGCCTATTTTGGAGTATTATCGATCACCCTTTCTATATATACCTTATTTGCCCCAGGGTATAACTTATAACTTTTGCCCTTAGGGATGTGGGGGGGGGGTGTCATCCTCAAAGACATAGTTTCTGACCTATGTCCAATTACGTTGAACAAAGTAGCTATCTCAGAATTTTGATTGGATGTGTTTGGAGAAATAGTGGGCTTGGGATGGGGTTTATTTGCCCTCCAATAACTTTTGACGTAAAAAGGGCACTAGCCCTTTCAATTTTCAATCGAATGAGCCTTTTTCGAAGTTTCTTTGACGGCAAATGACCATCTCAAAATTTCTATCAGATGCATTTTGGTAAAATACGAGGTGGGTGGAGGGGGGTATCCACCCTCTGATCACTCTGAATGTCAAAAAGGACACTTAAATTTCTTATTAGTATTTTAACAAGTTCCCTCTACGCTGGTGACCCTGCTGAGCAAGAGCGTTAATTAAGTCAAAGTAAGTCATTTTAACGAGATCCCTCCGAAGTTTATACGATCAGCCTTTCTATATAAATATTAAATGCCCCAGGGTATCTACGATAACTCCTTCGATACGAAATGCCCTGGTCTAAACCGAAAAAAAAAATAATACATTGTGTCCACATCGCTTTTTTTTTTTGGAAAAATTCAGCAAGAAAAACGGGTTTTAATTTTTATAAAGCAGTGAATACAATAAAATAAACACTTAATTAAACAAACATACTCCGTTTTTCTTTGCTTAATTTTTCGTAAATGGAAAAATTTGCAGTGTGGTCTAAGAAATTATTTGCTTTTTATTTAGGCAGCGCTATCGCATTGTCTATGATGTGAGCTCATTGTTACTGATTTATGTTATGGTCTTCTTAGATTTTAGGGTTGTCAAGAAGATGTAGATAACCTTATGTTATATAGACCCTTTTGACAACCTCGATACATAGATCCTCTTTGCATTCAATTCGACATCCTCCTCAACATATCCTCCAATATCCATATCTGTCCCCGGGATATTGTAGATGCGCTCTTTTGATAATCCGCATGCAGACAATTTCGTTTTATTTAGTTCTGCGTCGCCCTTGAAAGTTTCAGTTTAATATCTTTGGCCATCCCTAAGATATTGCACCCCTGAAAGTTTCAATTTAGTACCCATAGCCGTTCCTGAAATATTGCAGATATGATATTTTCACAACCTTGACGCAAGTAGTGCATTTTGATTTCATTCAACATGTCTCTCAACATTCCCACCAAGTTTCAAATTTGTACCCTAAACCACTCCTGGGATATTGCAGATTCATCAATTTGAAAACCTGGATGCAAGATACCCTTCGATACCGTTCCTGAGATATTGCAGATATGCCTTTTAACCTGCATGCATATAGTGTCTTTCGATTCAATTCAATTTGAAAGTTTCAACTTGATTATATTTCAGCATTCCTAAAATATTGGAGATACACTATTTTGAAAACCTTTTAGTTCAACACACCCCTCAACATACCTTTAAGGTTTCGAATAAATAAGGATTTATTCCTGAGATATTGGAGATATGCCCTCTTGAAAGTCTGGACGTACATAGTGCCTTTTGATTCAGTTCAACATCCTCTCAACGTCTCCTGAAATGGTCACCTGAATACCCTTAGCCACTCCTGCGATAATGGTATACCCTTTTCACATCCTGGATGCTTATTTTTTCTTTAGATTTATTTCTATGTGCCCTGAAAATTTCAACTTAAATACCCTTAGCCGTTCCTGAGATATTACAGATACGTCCTTTTGACAACCTCGATGAATATAGTTTTTTTTTTATTTATTCATGTCAGCGCATCTTGAACATTTTCTGAAAGTTTCAACTTAATACTTTGTCTGTTCCTGAGATATTGCACATATATTCCTTTGACAACCTGGATACACCCTGAGACACTGCTGATACGCCCTATTGACAGCTTGGAGGGACATAGTAAAGTAAAGAACGATGTTGCCACAATGTATTATTTATTTATATATTTTTTTTTCCTTAGACCAGGGCACTTCGTATCAAAGGAGTTGTCGTGGAAACTTCGAAAAGGGCTCATTCGGTTGGAAATTTGAGTGGCTTATGCCCTTTCTAATAGAGGAAAGTGATTGGAAGGTAACTAACACCCCTTCCACGCCTACCATTTCCCCAAACACTTCCAATCAAAATTTTGAGATAGCCATTTTTTTCAAAGTAGTTGAAAATTCTAGAAATTAGGTCTTTGAGGATGACAACCCCCCACAGCCCTCAGGGCAAAGGTTGTAAGTTATGCCCTAGGGGCAAATGAGGTTTTTATAGAAGGAGTTATCGTAGAAACTTCAAAAAAGACTCATTTGATTGTAAATTTAAAGGGCTAGTGCCCTTTTTAATAGTCAAAAGTGATTGGAGGGCAAATGACCCCCCTCTCATGTCCACATTTTCCCCAAACACATCCAATCAAAATTTTGAGATAGCTATTTTATTGAACGTAGTTAAAAATTCTGGAAATTAGGTCTTTGAGGGTGACAACCCCCCAGAGCCCTCAGGGCAATGATTGTAATGTATGTCCTGGGGTTTTATAAGGTTTTTATAGAAAGTGTTTTCACAAAAACTTCAAAAAGGACTCATTCGATTGGAAATTGAAAGGGTTAGTGTCCTTTTTAATAGTCAAAAGTGATTATAAGACAGCTAACACCCCTTCCACGCCCACCATTTATCCAAACACATCCAATCAAAATTTAGAAAAAGCCATTTTGTTCAAAGTAGTTGAAAGGTCCGGAAATTATATCTTTGAGGATGACATTCCCCCACAGCCCTCTGGGCAAGCGTTGTAAGTTATGCCCAGGGGGCATATGAAGTTTCTATAGAAGGAGTTGTCGTAGAAACTTCAATAAACATTCATTCGATTGGAAATTCAAAGTGCTGGTGCCCTTTTTAATAGTCGAAAGTAATTGGAGGGCAACTAACCCCCCTCTCACGCCCACCTTTTCCCAAAACACATCCAATCAAAATTTTGAGATAGCCATTTTTTTCAACGTAGTTGAAAGCTCTGGAAACTAGGTCATTGGGGATGACAACCCCCCAAAGCCCTCAGGGCAAGGGTTGTAAGTTATGCCTTGGGGGCATATAAGGTTTTAATAGAAAGTGTTGTCGTAGAAACTTCAAACAGAGTTCATTTGATTGAAAATTGAAATAGCTAGTGCCCTTTTTAATATTCGAAAGTGATTGGAAGGCAACTAACACCCCTTCCACGCCCACCATTTAACCAAACACATCCAATCAAAATTTTGAGATAGCCATTTTGTTCAAAGTCGTTGAAAGGTCCGGAAATTATATCTTTGACGATGACAATCCCCCCAAAGCCCTCAGGATAAGGGTTGTAAGTTATGTCCTGGAGGCATATAAGGCTTTTATCGAAAGCTTTATCGTAGAAACTTGAAAAAGGACTCATTCGATTGGAAATTCAAATGACTAGTGTCCTTTTTAATAGTCGAAAGTGATTCGAGGGCAACCTAACCCCCTCTCACGCCCACCTTTTCCCCAAACACATCCAATAAAAATTTTTAGATAGCCATTTTGTTCAGCGTAGTTAAAAGTTTTAGAAATTAGGTCTTTGATGATGATAACCCTCTCAGACCCCCTGGGGCAAGGATTGTAAGTTATGCCCCGGGGACATGTAAGGTTTTTAAAGATAGTGATGTTGTAGACATTGAAAAAGGGCTCATTCGATTGGAAATTAGAAGGGATTGTGCTCTTTTTAATAGACGAAAGTGATTGGAGGATAACTAACACCCCTCGCACACCTACCATTTCCCCAAACACATCCAATCAAAATTTTGAGATAGCCATTTTGTTTGATTTAGTTAACAAGTCCGTAAATTATGTTTTTGAGGATGACACTTCCCCCACAGCCCTCAAGGCAAGGGTTGTAAGTCATGTCCTGGGGGCATATAAGGTTTTTCTTATAGAAAGCGTTGTCGTAGAAACTTCAAAAAGGAATCATTCTATTGGAAATTGAAATGGCTAGTGCCCTTTTTAATAGCCGAAATTGATTGGATGGCAAGCAGCCCCACTCTCACGCCCACCATTTCTCCAAACATATCCAATCAAATTTTGAGATAACCATTTTGTTCAACGTAGTTGAAAGGTCCAGAAATTATGTCTTTGAGGATGACAACTCCCTCAAAAATATAAAAATATAAATTTTCTTACTTTTATAACTTTAATAAATCAAATAATATTAACATTTTGATTGCTAAATATCAGTATATGTATATTAAACTTACAATGCACATTCATTTGTATTTTTTTCAGTAAAGAGTAAATTATGTGCTTGCCTTGGGAAGGCATAGGGGTTTTGAGCCCAACTTATGTTAATTTCTGCTCGTTTTGAGTTTGACTCGGTTATTTATTGTAATGTCTGTTCGTTTTGGGTTTCATTTATTTATCATTGCTGATTTGCGGTAGTTTCACGGTTCGTAGATTATTTTATTTTATTTTTGCAAATTTTTTGTTTAATGGAGTTCTTTACTTTTCCTTGAAAAACTTATTTTGTGGAAAAAGTTTTTTTAATTAATTTCTGTTCGTTTTATATTGACATGGTCTTTTCAGGGAAGAAGAAAATAACACTTTAAATCTTTTTGTTTTTTTTAGAATTTATAGTTTGGTCTGCTATTTGTATGCTGGAGAAAAAATTTCAGCAATTTTTAACAACATACACCCTTTTAAAAATCTGGACACAAATAGTAGTGTTTAATTTCGTTTCCTACCTCCTCTAGTTGACCTGAAATGGAAAACTTGATACCATTCTCAAAAAAATTTGCTTACTTCCTTTGATAGGTTGGATACACTTACGCTATTTTGACTTGGTTAAATTTTAAGAGCAGAAGTAGCCCCGAAAGTTTGCACATAATACTTTCAGTCGTTCTTGGGATACTCCTGAGATGCCTTATTGGGATTTAGCATTAACACAGTGCATTTTGATTTAATCTTAAGGCAACATTTAGTTTCTAAACATAAAGGCAAATGGGAGGGTGGACGTGGGAGGGGGATTAGTTGCCTTCCATTCACTTTCGACTACTAAAAAGGGAATCAGCCCTTTCTATTTTCAATCAAACGAGCCCTTTTCGAAGTTCCTATACGACAACTCCTTCGATACGAAGAGCCCTGGTCTAAACAACAACAACAACAAACAAAATCATACATTATTCCCACATCGATCTGTACTATAAGAATTTCATGCCTTCCAATCACTTTCGACTATTAAAACGGGCACTAGGCCTTTCGATTTCCCATCAAATGAGCCCTTTTTGAGTTTCTACGACAACACTTTCTATAAGCACCTTATATGCTCCATGGGCATAAATTAAAACCCTTACCCTAAGGGCTGTGAGGGTGGTTGTCATCCTCTAAGACATAATTTCCAGAACTTTCAACTACGTTAAACAAAATGGCTATCTCAAAATTTTGATTTGATGTGCTTGGGAAAATTGTTAGTCGCTCTCCCATCACTTTCAACTATTAGCCATTTCAATTTCCAATCGATTGAGCCCTTTTTGAACTTTCTACGACAACGCTTTCTATAAAAACCTTATATGCCCCCAGGGCATAACTTACAACCCTTTCCCTGAGGGCTGGGGGGGGGGGGGGTTTGTCACCCTCAAAGACCTAATTTCCAGAAATTTTTACTACGTTGAACACAATGGCTATCTGAAAATTTTCACTGGATGTGTCTAGGGGAATGGTGCGCGTGAGAGGGTGGTTAGTTACCCTCCAATCACTTTCGACTTTTAAAAAGGGCACTTTCCCTTGCAATTCCCAATTGAATGAGCCTCCTTTCAAGTTTTTCAGACAACTCTAACTATAAAAACCTTATATGCCCCAGGGCATAACTCACAATCTTTGCCCTGGGGGCTCTGGGGGGTTTGTCATCCTTAAATACATAATTTCCAGAACTTTGAACTACATTGAACAAAATGGCTATCTCTAAACTTTGTTTGAATGTGTTTGGGGAAATGGTGGGCTTGGGAGGGGGGTCAATTACTCTCCACTCACTTTCGACTATTAAAAAGGGCAATTTCAATTTCCAACCAAATGAGACCTTTTTGAAATTTCTACAATAACTCTCTATATAAACTTTATAAGCCCCAGGGCATAACTTACAACCCTTGAACTGAGGGCTCTGGGGGGGGGGGTTATCATCCTAAAAGAACTAATTTCCAGAACTTTTGACTATGTTGAACAAAATGGATATCTGAAAATTTTGATTGGTTGTGTTTGGGAAAATAGTAGGAGGGAGAGGGGGGTTAGTTGCCCTTTAATCACTTTCGACTATTAAAAGGGCACTAGCCCCTTCAATCTCCAATTGAATGAGCCCTTTTTGATGTTTTTACAGCATCGCTTTCTATAACAACCTTACATTTCCCCAGGGCATAACTTACAACCCTTGCTCTGAGGGTTGTGGGGGTAGGGATTGTCATCCTTAAAGACCTAATTTCCAAAACTTTCAACTATGTTGACTAAAATGGCTATCTAAAAACTTTGATTCGATGGGTTTGGAGAAAAGGTGGGCGTGAGAGGGGGGTTAGTTGCCCTCGAATCACTTTCGACTATTAAAAAGGGCACTAGCCCTTTTTGAAGTTTTTACGACAATGCTTTCCATAAAAACCTTATATCCCCCCAGGGCATAACTTACAACCCTTGTCCTGAGGGCTGTAGGGAGAGTTCCCTCCTCAAAAACATAATTTCTATCCGGAAATCAACTACGCTGAACAAAATGGTTATCTAAAAATTTTCATTGGATGTGTTTGGGGAAAAGGTTGGCGTGAGATGAAGGTTAGTTACCCTCTAATCACTTTTGACTATTAAAAAGGGCACTAAACCTTTGAATTTCCAATCGAATGAGCCCTTTTTGAAGTTTCTACAACAAAGATTTCAATAAAAACTTATTTGCCCCCAGGGTATAACTTATAACCCTTGCCCTGAAGACTGTGGGGGGAATGTCCTGCTCAAATGTATAATTTCCTGAACTTTAAACTGCGTGAAACAAAATGGTTATCTCAAAATTTTGATTGGATGTGTTTAGGGAAATGGTGGGCGTGGAAGGGGTGTTTGTTGCCTTCCAATTACTTTCGACTATTAAAAAGGGCACTAGCCATTTCAATTCCCAATCGAATGATCCCTTTTTGAAGTTTCTATGACAACGCGTTCTGTAAAAACCTTATATCCCTCCAGGGCGTAACTTACAACCCTTGCCCTGAGGGCTGTTGAGGGGTTGTCATCCTCAAAGACCTAACTTCCAGAACTTGAAACTACGTTGAATAAAATGGCTATCTCAAAATTATGTTTGGACGTTTTTGGGGAAATGATGGGCTTGTAAGGGGTGTTAGTCGCCTTCAAATCACATTCGACTATTAAAAATGGAACAAGCAACTCCCATTTACAACTGAATGAGCCATTTTCGTAATTTTTACGATAACTTCTTCGATACTAATAATATTCGATACTAATATTTTCTTCGAAAATAATAAATAATACATTGTGCCAATATTGTTCTTATATGCCCTCAGGGCATAACTTAAAACCCTCGCCCTAAGGGTTGTGGGGGAGTGTCCTCAAAAACATATTTTCTATCTGGAAATCAATTAAACTGAACAAAATGGCTATCTCAAAATTTTGATTGGATGTATTTGGGGGAATTATGGGCGTGGGGGGGCTAGTTGCTTTCCAATCAGTTTCGACTATTAAAAAGGGCACTAGCCACTCGAATTTCCAATCGAATGAGTCCTTTTCGAAGTTTCTACGACAACTCCTTCGATACGAAGTGCCCGGGTATGGCAGCAAAAGAAATAAATAATACATTGTGCCAACATCGTTCTTTACTTAGGCAGTGCTATTGCGCTGCCTATGATTTCTGTCAGTTTTGGGTTTCTTTTATTTATCGATGCTGATTTGTGGTATTTTCATGTTTGGTAGATTATTTGGTTTTAGTTTTGCTCATTTTTGTTTAATGGACTTCTTTACTTTTCTTTGAAAAAATTATTTTGTGGAAAAAGTTTTTTTTAATTAATATGTAAACAACGGGAGTAGAGAGGGGGGTCCGACTCCCACGGGGCACCCCTGCTAACACCTACAACTTTTTTACATAATTTATGCATGTTTTTATGTCTGTTCGTTGTCAGTGAGAATGAAAATACAGAATTTTTCTCACTTGAAAAAACATGATTTTTCTCACTTTGATGGATGTTTCTTGGACGGTTATGAGTGTTAGTCAATTTATTTGTTGTTTTTCATGGATGTCAACATCAATCAACATCAATATGTCTGTTTTATGGTTTTTGTCAGTGAGAATGAAAAAACAGCGACGAGTACAGCAATTTATGGATGTTTTATGGTTTTTGTCAGTGAGAATGAAAAAACAGGATTTTTCTCACTTTGATGGATGTTTCATGGATGGTTAGGTGTTTTGGTCAATTTATGGATGTTTTTATGGTTTTTGTCACTGAGAATGAAAAAACAGGATTTTTTTCACTTTGATGGATGTTTCATGGTTTCGATGAAATTGATTTACATAATCGAGGGGAATTATTGATTCACGAAAGGGGAGAGACTTTCTGAGAACTTGATTTACATAATCAATAGGGGAATTATTGATTTACGAAAAGGGGAATAAAGAAACAAGTATGGCTTCTTTGATCAAGAGTTGGAATATTTCAGTAGTGTTTTGTCATGGTTTACCTTGTCACAGTTACATTCTCTTGATTTTCAAAGTTGATTGTGGATTTCTTTCATTGAAATGCAAGAGTTGGAATATTTCAGTAGTGTTTTGTTGTAGTTTACCTTGTCACAGTTACATTTTCTAGATTTTTCAAAGTTCATTTTGAATTTCATTCTTTGAAATGCAAGAGTTGGAATATTTCAGTAGTGTTTTGTTGTAGTTTACCTTGTCACAGTTACATTCTCTTGATTTTTCAAAGTTCATTTTGAATTTGTTTTATTGAAATGCATGAGTTGAAACATTTCAGTAGTGTTTTGTAGTGGTCTACCTTGTCACAGTTACATTCTCATGATTTTTCAAAGTTCATTTTGAATTTCTTTCGTTGAAATGCAAGAGTTGGAATATATCAGTAGTGTTTTGTTGTGGATTATTGTGTCACAATTACATTCTCTTGATTTTCCAAAGTTCATTTTGATGGTTTACCTTGTCACAGTTACATTCTCGTGATTTATCAAAGTTCATTTTGAATTTCTTTCGTTGAAATGCAAGAGTTGGAATATTTCAGTAGGGTTTTGTTGTAGTTTACATTGTCTCAGTTACATTATCTTGATTTTCAAAGTTCATTGTGAATTTCTTTCATTGAAATGCAAGAGTTGGATTATTTCAGTAGTGTTTTGTTGTGGTTTACCTTGTCGCAATTACATTCTCTTGATTTTCAAAGTTCATTTCGGATTTCTTTCATTGAAATGCAAGAGTTGGAATATTTCAGTAGTGTTTTCTTATAGTTTACCTTGTCACAGTTACATTTTCTAGATTTTTCAAAGTTCATTTTGAATTTCATTCGTTGAAATGCAAGAGTTGGAATATTTCAGTAGTGTTTTGTTGTAGTTTACCTTGTCGCAGTTACATTCTCTTGATTTTTCAAAGTTCATTTTGAATTTCTTTCATTGAAATGCAAGAGTTGGATTATTTCAGTTGTGTTTTGTCGTGGTTTACCTTGTCAAGAGTACATTCTCTTGATTTTTCAAAGTTCAGTGTCGATTTCTTTCGTTGAAATGCAAGAGTTGGAATATATCAGTAGTGTTTTGTTGTGGTTTAAGGTGTCACAGTTACATTCTCTTGATTTTCCAAAGTTCATTTTGATGGTTTACCTTGTCACAGTTACATTCTCGTGATTTTTCAAAGCTCATTTTGAATTTCTTTCGTTGAAATGCAAGAGTTGGAATATTTCAGTAGGGTTTTGTTGTAGTTTACATTGTCGCAGTTACATTCTCTTGATTTTCAAAGTTCATTGTGAATTTCTTTCATTGAAATGCAAGAGTTGGATTATTTCAGTAGTGTTTTGTTGTGGTTTACCTTGTCGCAATTACATTCTCTTGATTTTCAAAGTTCATTTCGGATTTCTTTCATTGAAATGCAAGAGTTGGAATATTTCAGTAGTGTTTTGTTGTAGTTTACCTTGTCACAGTTACATTTTCTAGATTTTTCAAAGTTCATTTTGAATTTCATTTGTTGAAATGCAAGAGTTGGAATATTTCAGTAGTGTTTTGTTGTAGTTTACCTTCTCGCAGTTACATTCTCTTGATTTTTCAAAGTTCATTTTGAATTTCATTCATTGAAATGCAAGAGTTGGATTATTTCAGTTGTGTTTTGTCGTGGTTTACCTTGTCACAAGTACATTCTCTTGATTTTTCAAAGTTCAGTGTCGATCTCTTTCATTGAAATGCAAGTGTTGGAGTATTTCAGAAGTGTTTTGACATGATTTACCTTGTCACAGTTACATTTTCATAATTTTTCAAAGTCCATTTTGAATTTCTTTCATTGAAATGCAAGAGTTGAAAAATTTCAGTAGTGTTTTGATATGGTTTACCTTGTCACAGTTACATTCTCTTGATTTTTCAATGTTCATTTTGAATTTCTTTCATTGAAATGCAAGAGTTGGAACATTTCATTAGTATTTTGTCGTGGTTTACCTTGTCACGGGTACATTCTCTTGATTTTTCAAAGTTCATTTTGAATTTCTTTCATTGAAATGCATGAGCTGAAACATTTCAGTAGTGTTTTGTCATGGTTTACCTTGTCATAGTTACATTCTCGTGATTTTTCGAAGTTCATTTTGAATTTATTTCGTTTAAAAGCGAAAGTCGGATCACTTCAGCAGCCATTTGTCGTAGTTTATCGTGTCACAGTTAAAGTCTCTTGATTTTTCGAAGTTCATTTTGTATTTTTTTATTTGAAAATAAAGAGTTGGATTATTTAAGTAGTGTTTTGTCTGGGTTAACATTGTTACAGCTACATTCTTTTGATCTTTAAAAGTTCATTTGAATTTTTTTAATGAAATGTAAGAGTTGGATTATTTCACTAGTGTTTTGTCATGGTTTACCTTGTCACAGTTACATTCTCTTGATTTTTCAAAGTTCAGTGTCGATTTCTTTCATTGAAATGCAAGGGTTGGAATATTTCAGTAGTGTTTTGACATGATTTACCCTGTCACAGCTAAATTCTCTTAATTTTCCAAAGTTCATTTTGAATTTCTATCGTTGAAATGCAAGAGCTGGAATATTTCAGTAGTATTTTGTTGTGGTTTACCTTGTCACAGTTACATTTTCTTGATTTTTCAAAGTTCATTTTGAATTTCTTTCATTGAAATGCAAGAGTTGGAAAATTTCAGTAGTGTTTTGATATGGTTTACCTTGTCACAGTTACATTCTCTTGATTTTTCAAAGTTCATTTTGAATTTCTTTCATTGAAATGCAAGAGTTGGAATATTTCACTAGTGTTTTGTCATGGTTTACCATGTCACAGTTACATTCTCTTCATTTTTTAAAAATCATTTTTAATTTCTTTCGTTGAAATGCAAGAGTTGGAATATTTCAGTAGTGTTTTGTTGTGGTTTACCTTGTCACAGTTACATTCTCTTAATTTTTCAAAGTTCATTTTTAATTTCCATCATTGAAATGCAAGAGTTAGAATATTTCAGTAGTGTTTTGCCATGGTTTACCTTGTCACAGTTATATTCTTTTAATTTCTCAAAGTTCATTTTGAATTTCTTTAGATGAAATAAAAGAGTTGGAATATTTCAATAGTGTTTTATCATGGTTTACTTTGTCAGACTTACATTCTCTTAATTTTTCAACGTTCATTTTGGTTTTATTTCGGTGAAATGCAAGAGTTGGAATATTTCAGTAGTGTTTTGATGTGGTTTACCTTTTCACAGTTACATTCTCGTGATTTTTCAAAGTTCATTTTGGTTTTATTTCGGTGAAATGCAAGAGTTGGAATATTTCAGTAGTGTTTTGTTGGGGTTTATCTTGTCACAGTTACATTCTCTTGATTTTTCAAAGTTCATTTTGGATTTCTTTCGTTGAAAAACAAGAGTTGGATTATTTCAGTAGTGTTTTATCGTGGTTTACCTTGTCACAGCTACATTCTCTTGATTTTTCAAAGTTCATTTGAATTTCTTTCATGAAATGCAAGAGTTGGATTATTTCACTAGTGTTTTGTCATGGTTTACCTTGTCACAGTTACATTCTCTTGATTTTTCAAAGTTCAGTGTCGATTTCTTTCATTAAAATGCAAGGGTTGGAATATTTCAGTAGTGTTTTAACATGATTTACCCTGTCACTGTTACATTCTCTTAATTTTTCAAAGTTCATTTTGAATTTCTATCGTTGAAATGCAAGAGCTGGAATATTTCAGTAGTGTTTTGTTTTGGTTTACCTTGTCACAGTTACATTTTCTAGATTTTTATAAGTTTATTTTTAACTTCTTTCATTGAAATGCAAGATTTAAAAAATTTCAGTAGTGTTTTGACATGGTTTACCTTGTCACAGTTACATTCTCTTGATTTTTCAAAGTTCATTTTGAATTTCTTTCATTGAAATGCAAGAGTTGGAATATTTCACTAGTGTTTTGTCATGGTTCACCATGTCACAGTTACATTCTCTTGATTTTTCAAAGTTCATTTTGAAATTTCTTTCATTAAAATACAAGAGTTGGAATATTTCAGTAGTGTTTTGTTGTGCTTTACCTTGTCACAGTTACATTCTCTTTATTTTTCAAAGTTCATTTTGAATTTCTATCATTGAAATGTAAGAGTTGGAATATTTCAGTAGTGTTTTGTCCTGGTATTCCTTGTCACAGTTACATTCTCGTGATTTTTCAAAAGATCATTTTGAATTTCTTTCGATGAAATGGAAGAGTTGGAATATTTCAGTAGTGTTTTGTCATGGTTTACCTTGTCACATTTACATTCTCGTAACTTTTCAAAGTTCATTTTGGTTTTATTTCGGTGAAATGCAAGAGTTGGAATATTTCAGTAGTGTTTTGTTGTGGTTTACCATGTCACACTTACATTCTCTTAATTTTTAAAAGTTCATTTTGGATTTCTTTCGATGAAATGCAAGAGTTGGAATATTTCAATAGTGTTTTGTCATGGTTTACCTAGTCACAGTTACATTCTCTTAATTTTTCAAAGTTTATTTTGAATTTCTTTCGTTGAAATGCAAGAGTTGGAATATTTCAGTAGTGTTCTGTTGTGGTTCACCTTATCACAGTTACATTTTCATGATTTTTCAAAGTTCATTTTGAATTTCTTTTGTTGAAATGCAAGAGTTGGAATATTTCAGTAGTGTCTTGTCATGGCTTACCTTGTCACAGTTACATTTTCTTGATTTTTCAAAGTTCATTTTGAATTTCCTTCATTGAAATGCAAGAGTTGGAATATTTCAGTAGTTTTTTGTTGTGGTTTACCTTGTCACAGTTACATTTTCTTGATTTTTGAAAGTTCATTTTTGATTTTTTTCATTGAACTGCAAGAGTTGGAATATTTCAGTAGTGTTATGTCGTGGTTTACCTTGTCACAGTTACATTTTCGTAATTTTTCAAATTTAATTTGAATTTCTTTTCGTTGAAATGCAAGAGTTGGAATATTTCAGTAGTGTTATGTCATGGTTTACCTTGTCACAAGATACATTCTCTTGATTTTCCAAAGTTCATTTGAATTTCATTCGTTGAAATGCAAGAGTTGGAATATTTCAGTAGTGTTTTGTCGTGGTTTACCTCGTCACAGTTACATTCTCTTGATTGTTCAAATTCATTTTGGATTTCTTTCGTTGAAATGCAAGAGTTGGAATATTTCAGTAGTGTTTTGTCGTGGTTTACCTTGTCACAGTTACATTCGCTTGATTTTTCAAAGATCATTTTGGATTTCTTTCTTGAAATGCAAGAGTTGGATTATTTCAATAGTGTTTTATCGTGGTTCACTTTGTCACAGCTACATTCTCTTGATTTTTCAAAGTTCATTTGGGATTTCTTTCATTGAAATGCAAGAGTTTGAATAATTCAGTAGTGTTTTGTCTTGGTTTACCCTGTCACACTTTTATTTTTGTTAGGTTAGGTTAGGTTAGGCTAGATCAAGTTATGTTAGGTTAGGTTAAGTTAGGTTAGCTAATTTAGGTTAGGTTAACTAAGTTAGGTTAGGTTAGGTTAGCTAGTATACATTTCTCTATGTTTAAGTTAGGTTAGGTTAGGTTAGGCTAGATTAAGTTATGTTAGGTTAGGTTTAGTTAGGTTAGGTTAGGTTAGACTAGATTAAGTTATGTTAGGTTAAGTTAGGTTAGGTTAGGTTAGCCTACGTACGCGCGCGTACGTAGGCTAACCTAACTTAACCTAACATAACTTAATCTAGTCTAACCTAACCTAACCTAACTAAACCTAACCTAACATAACTTAATCTAGCCTAACCTAACCTAACTTAAACATGGAGAAATGTATACTAGCTAACCTAATCTAATTTAGTTAACCTGACCTAACTCAGCTAACCTAACCTAACCTAACATAACTTGATCTAGCCTAGCCTAACCTAACCTAACAAAAATGAAAGTGTGACAGGGTAAACCACGACAAAACACTACTGAATTATTCCAACTCTTGCATTTCAACGAATGAAATCCAAAATAAACTTTGAAAAATCAAGAGAATGTAGCTGTGACAAGGTGAACCATGATAAAACACTATTGAAATAATCCAACTCTTGCATTTCACGAAAGAAATACAAAATGATCTTTGGAAAATCAAGAGAATGTAACTGTGACATGGTAAACCACGACAAAACACTACTGAAATATTCCAACTCTTGCATTTCAACGAAAGAAATCCAAAATGAATTTGAAAAATCAAGAGAATGTAACTGTGACAAGGTAAACCATGACATAACACTACTGAAATATTCCAATTCTTGCATTTCAACGAAAAGAAATTCAAAATGAACTTTGAAAAATTACGAGAATTTAACTGTGACAAGGTAAACCATGACAAAACACTACTGAAATATTCCAACTCTTGCATTTCAATGAAAGAAATCAAAAATAACCTTTGAAAAATTAAGAAAATGTAACTGTGACAAGGTAAACTCCAACAAAACACTACTGAAATATTCCAACTCTTGCATTTCAACGAAAGAAATTCAAAATGAACTTTGAAAAATCATGAAAATGTAACTTTGATAAGGTGAACCACAACAGAACAATACTGAAATAATCCAACTCTTGCATTACAACGAAAGAAATTCAAAATGAACTTTGAAAAATTAAGAGAATGTAACTGTGACTAGGTAAACCATGACAAAACACTATTGAAATATTCCAACTCTTGTATTTCCTCGAAAGAAATCCAAAATGAACTTTGAAAAATTAAGAGAATGTAGGTGTGACATGGTAAACCACAACAAAACACTACTGAAATATTCTAACTCTTGCATTTTACCGAAATAAAACCAAAATGAACTTTGAAAAATCAAGAGAATGTAACTGTGACAAGGTAAACCACATCAAAACACTACTGAAATATTCAAACTCTTGCATTTTATCGAAATAAAACCAAAATGAACTTTGAAAAATTAAGAGAATGTAAGTCTGACAAGGTAAACCAGGACAAAACACTATTGAAATATTCCAACTCTTTCACTTCATCGAAAGAAATTCAAAATGAACTTTGAAAAATTAAGAGAATGTAACTGTGACAAGGTAAACCACAACAAAACACTACTGAAATATTCCAACTCTTGCATTTCAATGATAGAAATTCAAAATAAACTTTGAAAAATTAAGATGATGTAACTTTGACTAGGTAAACCACAACAAAACACTACTGAAATATTCCAACTCTTACATTTCAACGAAAGAAATTCAAAATGAACTTTGAAAAATCAAGAGAATGTAACTGTGACATGGTAAACCATGACGAAACACTACTGAAATATCCAAATTCTTGCATTTAATTAAAAGAAACTCAAAATAAACTTTGAAAAATCAAGAGAATGTAACTGTGACAAGGTAAACCATATCAAAAACACTACTAAAATATTCCAACCCTTGCATTTTAATGAAAGAAATTCAAAATGAACTTTGAAAAATCAAGAAAATGTAACTTTGCCAAGGTAAACCACAACAAAACACTACTGAAATATTCCAGCTCTTGCATTTCAACGATAGAAATTCAAAATGAACTTTGAAAAATTAAGAGAATGTAGCAGTGACAGGGTAAATCATGTTAAAACACTACTGAAATATTCCAACCCTTGCATTTTAATGAAAGAAATCGACACTGAACTTTGAAAAATCAAGAGAATGTAACTGTGACAAGGTAAACCATGACAAAACACTAGTGAAATAATCCAACTCTTGCATTTCATGAAAGAAATTCAAATGAACTTTGAAAAATCAAGAGAATGTAGCTGTGACAAGGTAAACCACGATAAAACACTACAGAAATAATCCAACTCTTGTTTTTCAACGAAAGAAATTCAAAAAGAACTTTGAAAAATCAAGAGAATGTAACCGTGACAAGGTAAACCACGACAAAACACTACTGAAATGTTCCAACTCTTGCATTTCAATGAAAGAAATTCAAAATGAACTTTGAAAAATCAAGAGAATATAACTGTGACAAGGTAAACCACATCAAAACACTACTGAAATATTCCAACTCTTGCATTTTACCGAAATAAAACCAAAATGAACTTTGAAAAATTAAGAGAATGTAAGTCTGACAAGGTAAACCATGACAAAACTCTATTGAAATTTTCCAACTCTTTCATTTCATCTAACGAAATTCAAAACGATCTTTTTAAACTCTAGAGAATATAACTGTGACAAGGTAAACTATGACGAAACACAACTGAAATATTCCAACTCTTGCATGTTAACGAAAAAAAATAAAAATGACCTTTGAAAAATAAATAGAACGTACCTGCGACAAGGTTAACCGTGACAAGAAACTACTTAAATATTCCAACTCTTGCATTTCAATGAAATAAATTAAAAATGAACATTGAAAAATCAAGAGAATGTAACTGTGACATGGTAAACCATTACAAAACACTAGTGAAATATTCCAACTCTTGCATTTCAATGAAAGAAATTCAAAATGGACTTTGAAAAATTAAGAGAATGTAACTGTGACAGGGTAAATTCATGTCAAAACACTTCTGAAATATTCCAACCCTTGCATTTCAACTAAAGAAATCGACACTGAACTTTGAAAAATCAAGAGAATGTAACTGTGACAAGGTAAACCACGACAAAACACAACTGAAATAATCCAACTCTTGCATTTCAATGAACGAAATTTCAATGAACTTTGAAAAATCAAGGGAATGTAACTGCGACAAGGTAAACTACAACAAAACACTACTTAAATATTCCAACTCTTGCATTTCAATGAAAGAAATTCACAATTAACTTTGAAAATCAAGAGAATGTAACTGCGACAAGGTAAACTACAACAAAACACTACTGAAATATTCCAACTCTTGCATTTCAATGAAATAAATTAAAAATGAACATTGAAAAATCAAGAGAATGTAACTGTGACATGGTAAACCATGACAAAACACTACTGAAATAATCCAACTCTTGAATTTCAACGAAAAAAATCCACAAAGAACTTTGAAAATTAATAGAATGTAACTGTGACAAGGTAAACCATCAAAATGAACTTTGAAAAATCAAGAGAATGCAACTGTGACACCTTAAACAACAACAAAACACTACCTATATAACCCGACTATCTTATTTAAACGAATTAAATCAAATATGAACTTGAAAAAATTAAAAGAATGTAAGTTTGATAAAGTAGATCACTACGAAGCACTACTGAAGAGTTCCAGGAAAGTAATATAATTAAAGTAAATAAACAATTAAGTTTCAAAAAACAAGAGAATTTAACCTAGACAAGGTAAACTACAACAAAACACTACTGAAATATTCCAACTCTTGGATTTCAACGAATGAAATTCAAAATGAACTTTGAAAAATCTAGAAAATGTAACTGCGACAAGGTAAACTACAACAAAAAACTACTGAAATATTCCAACTCTTGCATTTCAATGAAAGAAATCCACAATCAACTTTGAAAAATCAAGAGAATGTAACTGTGACAAGGTAAACCATGACAAAACACTACTGAAATAATCCAACTCTTGCAATTCAATGAAAAAAATCAAAATGAACTTTGAAAAATCAAGAGAATGTAACTGTGACAAGGTAAAGCATGACAAAACACTACTAAAATATTCCAACTCTTGCATTTCAACGAATAAAATTCAAAATGAACTTTGAAAAATCAAGAAAATGTAACTGTGACAGGGTAAACCACGATAAAACACTACTGAATTATTCCAACTCTTGCATTTCAACGAAAAAAATCCAAAATGAACTTTGAAAAATCAAGAGAATGTAGCTGTGATAAGGTAAACCACGATAAAAACACTACTGAAATATTCCAACTCTTGCATTTCAATGAAAAAATCAGAATGAACTTTGAAAATCAAGAGAATGTAACTGTGACACGATAAACCAAAACAAAACACTACTGAAATATTCCAACTCTTGCATTTCAGCGAAAGAAATTCAAAATGAACTTTGAAAAATCAAGAAAATGTAACTGTGACAAGGTAAACCACGACAAAACACTACTGAAATATTTCAACTCATGCATTTCAATGAAAGAAATTCAAAATGAACTTTGAAAAATCAAGAGAATGTAACTGTGACAAGGTAAACCACGACAAAACACAACTGAAATATTCCAACTCTTGCATTTCAACGAATAAAATTCAAAATGAACTTTGAAAAATCAAGAAAATGTAACTGCGACAGGGTAAACTACAACAAAACACTACTGAAATATTCCAACTCTTGCATTTCAATGAAAGAAATCCGCAATGAACGTTGAAAATCAAGAGAATGTAACTGCGACAAGGTAAACCATGACAAAACACTACTGAAATAATCCAACTCTTGCATTTCAATGAAAGAAATCCACAATGAACTTTGAAAATCAAGAGAATGTAACTGTGACAAGGTAAACCATGACAAAACACTAAAGTTGTGAGGGGGAGTCAAAAGTTGAGGGGTGGGCACCCTTTTGTGTCCCAAAATGCACAAATTAAAAAATATTAAAAAATGGGGACCGTGTGGTCCTTTGGGGTGCCAGGGGACCTTTGGTGGCCGGGGGGGGCCTTTGGGGGTCCGGGTGGTCCTTTGGGAGCCCGGTGAACCTTTAGGGGCCGGGGGCTTCCTTCGGGGTTGGGGTAGGGGGATCGGAGCCCTTTGGGGTTGGGTTAGAGGACCTCACGACACTGTTTAAATAGAACTTGTGTATTATAACGACCACTGAGTTTCATCCTCAAATCCTCTTCTAAAACATCTTCTAAAATCATCTTTTAAAATGTCTCTAACTGTTTCGCCGAAATAATTCCCTAAAATGTTTAAAACGGTTTCGCCCAAATAATCCCCTAAAAGTAATTTCTGCGTGTTCCTTTTGTTTTGGCATCCCTGCACTGTCAAATTTGAAATTTCTAGGAAACCCTTTCCTGCGTTAATCTCTTCATCTCATAAATGTTCCTAGCTACACTATTAAGGTTTCGTTAGAATATCAATTTATCTCTCTGACTTATAGATCAGTGAAGCCGTATTTAAAAATAGAATTTCTATCTCTTTAGACTCCCGCATAATTCCAAGATAACAAGTGATGTCATTTCCAATTCCTGACACTAAAGATCAATGAAGCCCTATTTAAAAATAGAATATTAATTTTTTTCTCTGACCTAAAGAAGGTTTATCCCTCAGACCTAAGATCAAAGAAGCCATACTTGTTTCTTTATTCCCCTTTTCGTAAATCAATAATTCCCCTAGCGATTATGTAAATCAAGTTCTCAGAAATTCTCTCCCCTTTCGTGAATCAATAATTTCCCTCTATTATGTAAATCAATTTCATCGAAACCATGAAACATCCATCAAAGTGAGAAAAATTCTATTTTTTCATTCTCACTGACAAAAACCATAAAAACATCCATAAATTCACCAACACTCATAACCATCCATGAAACATCCATCAAAGTGAGAAAAATCCTGTTTTTTCATTCTCACTGACAAAAACCATAAAACAGACATAAATTACTGTTGACATCCGTGAAAAACATCAAATAAATTAACCAACACTCATAACCGCCCATGAAACATCCATAAATGTGAGAAAAATCCTGTTTTTTCAAGTGAGAAAAATTCTGTTTTTTCATTCTCACTGACAACGAACAGAAATAAAAACATGCATAAATTATTTTAAAAAGTTGTAGGTGGCAGCTGGGGTGCCCCGTGGGAGTGGGACCCCCCCCCCCCCCTCTCTACTAACGGGCAACTTACATAACCTACAGCCTCGAACAGGGTCTTTTTGACGTCCTGTCATCCATGGAGGAATACTTTTGGACCCTTTGACTATTTTTAACAATATGGATATCTGTAAATTTTAACCGGATGTCTTTGGGGTTGAGGGGGAGAGAAGCTACAAGGGTGTAGGAGGGGACTGGTTGCGCTACAATCTCTTTTGACTCTTAAAACGGCAACTAGAAGTTTCAATTTCTGTTCAAATCAGCCCCCCCTCCTACTGAAGTTTCTTCGAGGACTCCTTCCATACGAATTGGCCTGGGGGGAATAAATAAATTATACATTGAAGCTATATCGGTCTTTACTTAGGCAGTGCTATTGTCCTGCCTATAATACTATCCAGATAGATGAGGCACTTGATTGATGTTCTTATATTTTCAGATTCTGAAGAATTATGAATTAGGATTCTCCGAAGAATTTTGAGGACTCTGAAAATGTCTAGATTACTTTAAACTGCATTTTTGGTTTATTAAAAGTAAAAAAAATTCTTAATCTGACTTTTGACAAATGTGATAGCATATAAAATGGGTGACGATGTTGCCATTTTAAAAATCAAAGTTTAGTTTTAATTTCAAAGATTCGTTTCCCTACGCGTGGATAAATAATCAAAACTTGCAGATCACGCAAGTGTTTTTTCCGAAACTCTCCCAAATTCTCCAAATTACTAACTCCCAAATTCATCTGGGATTATGCAAACTCTATCTGCTTACCACGTGCCTTTATGTATGGGGTACCCCCCTAACTAAATACTCCGATTAGGATGGATGAAATCCACCCGACGATGGACTTCAATTTACCAAGCTACTTTAGCTTTAACAGATTCTAATTTTCACATGGGCTTAAAGCGCAAAAATTTCAAGGCTGAGCTAAAATAGATTTTTTTTTTTTTACTACTTATCTCCTCCTTCAACTACAGAACTTGAACTCGTGCTGCCCCTCTCCACTTTCAAAACACCCATTCAAAGCTCCAGCAAGATCGCACAAGCTGTTCCCGAGTGAAGGTACTGTCTTTCGAGTTACCTTGCTGCTTCACCATAAAAAAAAAAAAGTTTCAAAGGAGTTCATAGCGCAATTTTTGTATTTAAGTTCTAGAAGAAAATCTTTTGAATAAACATCATCCTCTCCCCCAATCATAAATATTTTGAGTCATCTTAAACCCACCCCAAAATTCCCTGAAAGCTTTAACTAAATCCCCCAAACCATCTCTAAGATATTGTAGATACGCTGTTTCGGTAAACTGGGAATTTCTTTCGATTTATTTCGCTCCTTCACACTATTTAGATTCGAAGCCCACCAAGAGTTCATAATGGAAAAGTCTTAGACAGATTGGAGATCAAAAATTCAGCCCCCCCTCCTATCCCTCTTATCCCTTCCGCCAAGTCATAGCTTTAGGTCAATTTGACCTGCCTAATACTCCTGAAAGTTTAAACTCAATCCCCCAGATTGTTCACAATGTATTGCAAATGCGATATTTTGATATTAACTTTTCCTCGATAATTTCACTTGGGCTTATAGTACAAACACTTTTAGGCAGGCAGAAGACAAAGTTTTTTAGGCTAGCTCAGCTCCTCCTTCCAATATAAGATTTGAATCCCTTGCCCCCTTTTGACGCGCCCTGTAAGTTTCAAGTCGGTCCCGCAAGCTGTTTCTGAAATACGGTAGAAACACTATTTTGAAATTATGGGTACACTCAGTCTCAAACAATTTATTCCCTCGCCACTAAACCTTAAAAATATAATTACTAGTGGATCATTTAGGTCATCCTCCTTCTCTCCCCACAATAAAATGTTTAGGTTGTCGTACTATTCTCCATTAAGTTTCAACTCAATCCCCCAAGCAAGTAACGAGACATTGCAGATACTGTGTTTTGAAAACTCATGTGCATATAACGTATATTAATCTACTCAGCTGTGTGGATTATTTTAAGAATAAAGTTTTGAAAATTTTACAAAATCTTGGCCTTGGTAGTGGCCCCTGAGAGTTCCAAGCTGATAGGAGATCCAAAATCAAATATGCTCACCATTTCTACTAAAACCAATTTGGGTATAGAGGCTAATTTACATAATTTGGGGCCATTGGCCTGGGACTCCAGGGGTAGCGTCGATGTCGGAGCATACATATTAGATCTTTCAACTATTTCGAACAAAGTGGCTATCTCAAAATTTATCTCATACCATGGAGATTACAAGGGTGCCCGAAGGCAAAAAGGAGGGCTGTTTGTCTTTTCACTTTTAGCCCTAGAAAAAGGACGCTAGAAATTTTAATTTCCAATCAAATTAGTCCCCTCCTTATTTTCTACGACCACTCTTTCCATACAAAGTGGCCAAGAAATAAATTATTAAACATACATGGGATGAATAATAATAGAATAATACATAAAATATTCTGGCAGTAATGTCCGTAAAAATCTTTAGCAAGTCCAGCCGAATCTTACAGTCTTTCACTTGTCTTTCAGCTGTTGAAAGACCCTTGTCTTAAGGATTATTTTCATTTAAGACTTTAGTCTTACCCAGTACAATGGCAAATAAAAAAACAGAGGAATTTTTTGGTGGATCAGGTCCTAAGCCAACAAAATGGCAATCAGTTAAGACTTTTATTTGGAATTCAGAAGCAAGCGAATTTATGGGAAGGACAGCTGCTAACTGGGGTAAGATTATATCGGTTTCAAAAACACCTTATTTTTATTTCTTTGTCAAAGTTTGTTCTCCATCCCTGAAAAAATAAGACTGTGAAATTGATAGTTTTAGAATACCGTAGGATGTTATTGTCGCAAGAGTTTAAAGTGAGCCGAATCATAAATTAGGACAAAATTGGCCTACAGGTTGGCTAATTGGAAAAAGGCCCGCGTTTAAAAAGCATTACAATTTATTTCTTTTATTTTTTGCACTGAAAAGGCAATCATAATTATTGAATTGCGTTCAAAAGCACTTATTGAAAACTATCGCAGTGAATATTGCCTTATTTTGCTTCAGAGCTCAATAAGCTACAATTTGTTCTTTTACAAAAAGAAAATTCTTTAAAAAAATCATTTTGATGTTCAAACCGCGTTCAATAAATCGCAAAAATTACTCTTATTTAATAAAATATCTAACAGTTCGTGGTAACGAACTGTAAGTAAGGAGCGACCCGGCTCAATAGTAGCCAAAGCTCTAAAAAACTAAATTTGATACCAATAGATATATCAAAAGAATCAGCTTATTATGCTGATTTTAAATAGATAAGTTTCATTAAATTTAGTTTTACGGATTAAAGGCTGCGAGCCTGAGAAAATTTGTCTGATTTCTGATAAAACGAGAAATAGCCCCTAAAAGTATTACAATCTTAATGAAAATCACACCATCAGATTCAACGTATCATGAAACTCTACTGTGGTGGTTTCAAGCTCCTATATGCAAAATGTAGAATTTTGCATTTTTTGCCAGAAGTATGATCACAAATGCGTGTTTATTTGTTTTTCTTTTTTGTTTTTCCCCCAGGGGTGATCGTATCGACCCATTGGTCCAAGAATATAGAAAGAGGGCTCATTCAAACGGAAATTAAAAGTTCTAGTGCCCTTTTTAAGTGACCAAACAGATTGGAGGGCAACCTGGTCCCTTCCCCCGCCCTTTTCCAAAGTCGTCTGATCAAAATTTTGATGTAGCCATTTTGCTGATCATAGTTGAAAGGCCTAATAACTATGCCTTTGGATATACAATGGCCCCCACAGTCCCAGAGGAAAGGTCTTTAAGTCATACAATTTGCCAATTTTTTACACATAATTAATTTTAAAAAAAACTTTTTTCACAAAACAATTTTTTCAAAGAATAGTAAAGAACTTCATTAAACAAAAAATGAGCAAAAATAAAATCAAATAATCTACCAAGCGTGAAACTACCACAAATCAGCATCGATAAATAAATGAAACGATTTTTTTAAATGAATGATAAATAAACATTTGTTCTTGTGAAGTATGAATACATTTCCGGGTGGGGATGAATTTTTGCTGGGGGTTTTTCCAAGGGGGAATTTTCAACGGGGAGGGAAGTTTCCAGGGGATGAACTTGTCAGGGGAAATTATATACTGGGAGAATGTTCCGAATTCCTATATAAAATTGTTTTTAAATGTCTTGCTTTCTCTTTTGCGTCTCAATCTTAAGCGTGGAGTTGTTAAGGGTACTTGTCCGGATAAAATTTTCACCGGGATTGAATTGTCTAGAGTATATTTCTTTGGGGATGGGGATTTCTCCATGGAGGTAGGGCTAGATTTTCTGGCATTACTTACAAACGATCAGAAATTAAAATAAAATAAAAAGTTCTTTCCAAGCAAAAGTGTGGAGCAGTCCTAAAAATACGGATAAACAGAAACTATGACATGTATAAAGAGAATTACCCTCTTCTCAACACTTCAGTAGTCACGCAACACTTTGAATAATGTCCCAAATCTTTAATAACGACTTCTGAGAAACAAAAGTTTCTTAACTGGAATAATAAGGAGTTTTTATTAAAAGTACTAAACAAAATTGGCGTGAAGAGCGTGGTGTTGAGGAGGGGGCAATCCTATGCATGTAATAATTTCTGTTCGTCCTAAGTTTTAATGTTGCTCCCTACTTTCAGTTGAAAAAACTTGTTTTTTTTTTTGTTTTTTTTTATTTCATTGCAATCAAGTGTTTTCAAGTGGTTTCGAGCAATATTTTGAAGTTCGAATGGAACCTTCCATAAATAAATGACATATACATTCTTTTAACTAGTTTCATTATTTTAGTTGGACATGCACTGTAAAATTTTGAATGGATTTTGCACTACTAGACAAAATTATAATATTTTTATTCGCTGCGAAATGTCTCCTTTGGCACGGTTCTGAGCCTCCGGTGCTTTCTTGGATACCTTATGCGCTCATACATTTTAAAAATACACAAAATATATGTTAAATGTTTTAACTTTTTCAACTTTAAATAAATCAGACTTTAAGGAATATCCATCCACATTTTTCTCAGTAAAGTGCACAGTAAGTCACATTTATGTTCTTGTCTTGAAAAGGCATGGGGGTCGTCATCCCTAATCATCTTAATATCTTCTCGATTTGAGTTTGACTCGGTTATTTATTGTAATTTCTGTTCATTTTGGGTTTCATTTGTTTATTATTGGTGATTTGTGGTGGTTTTAAGCTTGGTAGATTAATTGATTTTATTTCTGCTCATTTGGGTTTAATAGAGCTCTTTACTTTTTTTTTAAACTGAAATTGTGGAAAAAGTTTTTAAACTTAATTCCAAAATAAAGACACGTGGTATTTGACAATATAATCAATAGGCCTTTTTCTAGATTTATAAGTTGAAGCTAAAAACATTAGACCACCGTAACACCAAGTAATCAGGGTGTTCAAATTCAAAAAAATGCGAAAGGGAGGGGCAAGAGTTTCTTGGTGTTTTTAGAAATGTAAAAAAAATGTATATTTGTCGAAATCCAGGGGAGGGGGTAATTTGGTTTTTTCCTTTTTTTATGAAAATGCCACAAAAACATATTTTACAAAACCAAGGGGGGCAATTACTCCCCCCCCCCTCAATTGGCCTCCCCGACATTTAACGGTATTTTTGGCGATTTTCAATTGTATTTGTGGTTTAAACTGGCTCAGCAAACTCGACTCATCATAGTTATTTACAATGTGTTATTGAGTAGTTAAACTTGATGGTGATTGATGGAATTTACCTACCAAACATATACCATTTTACATACTTGAGCTCTGTAAAATATATTAGTATGTAGTAATATGAAAGAACCCATATGCAGATAAAGAAACTCTGTCTGAAAAAATACCCTACAGCCAATCACATTCCTTGGAATGTGAGCCTTGGAGAATCTAACTATGGTAGGTCTCTCGAAGTAATTTTGCCGGCATTGTGGGCTTACTAATGTAACGTCTTCGGCCCAAATCATTGAAATTTGGTTGGTTTACAAGTTCATTGCTCATTGGAAAATATATTAAAACTTAATGCCAAAATAAGTCCATGAGAAAAGTCCTTGAGAGCACATTGGCCCCTTAATATGGAACACAAGAAAATTTACAAATTCAATATTATCTTTCATAAATAATTGTTCAACCAAGAATCAATAAGAAATCTACACACCATCTACTCAAACGAATACAACCCATCTCCCTTCAACAATCAGTAAAATGTAATTCACCATCATTATCCGTTTATTAACATCAAGAAGTGGTGAAAATTAATTAAAAAGATAAATAAAATTAATATTCCATTATAAAAAAAAAACTAGTAAATAATTATCATTTATTTTTCGTACAATATCAATTTCATCCAGTATTCATAATCAAAAATCTCTTAAGGTGCTTCTTAAAGAAACCAAAAGTAAGGGACCCCCTATTCCCAAAAGGAATTGGGGTCCCAGCTACTACCCACAAAAATGCTTAGACTAAACTCTCAGTGCACTGCTAAGATGGATGCTTTTAGGATTGTGAACTCTAAATGAGTTCAAATCACTTAGTCAGTGCAACATCCCAAAAAAAGAAAAATTAGTATGTAAATGAGGACATCGAAAGCCTATGCATATTATTTAGCTTCAAGAGAAGAACAAAAGTGTGTGCTGAGCGGAAAGACTTTTATTATTTTCAGCTGGATACTATGGATGGGGTTAGGTTAAAATGGAGAAATAAGAATCCATGCAGAAGAACTTTAGACCAGCATAGACAAATAGGAAAGACATACAAATTTATGCGAAATAGAAAAAAAAACAAAAAACTTTGTGTTTGATTATATTAATTCTTCACTTCAAATAAAAATTTTGTCTATAAGAATCGCTGGGAATCATACATAAGTGTCAAGTGTGCAGCACATACGACCTCGCTAAGTAGGACGCTCCGTCACTGTAAGACACCTCTCACAAATACTGGAAAAAATAAGAGGGAATGACTTTTGCATATTTAAAGTAAGTAGATCACTGTTAAACAAGCAGTAATTTTTTTCAGTCATTACTCGTAAGTTACAATGAAGGAAAGGTACCCTATCAAAGCCTTTGTAGTGGATACACGAATTCAATCACTTTGTACATTTCACGATTTTGATTGTTGTGTTTTGAAAAGGTGTGGCTGACACAATCCACAACTAAAATTGGCTTGTCGTATTAGAAATTCCATAGATGTCATTTGCACAGACAAAGAATAATGTAAGGACCGAAGATTGAGTCTTTGGGCACTCCATAGCTAACTCAAATTCTATCATCCGCAACTTCAGCTCATTAGCGATATGTAGGCTTGTAAAGTAGGGAATAAGCCATGCCGGCTGCTCCTGATGCAATCCAGAATGACCCATGTTACTAATAAAGGTCGTATAGGTAAGACTGTCGAGAGTTTTCTTTTATATTGAGGAAAATAAATGCAGATGTGAGACCGAAAATCAAAGGCCGCCGAACAAAATTAAAAAAGTCTATCGTAAACACACTCATTGAATTTCTTAAAACCTATTTTGATCCTGATGAAAAGAAATCCTTAGCATAAAGATAAAATTTTAAATGATTTACAATTAGATTTACAAATATTTTGGACAATACAAATAGAAGAGGGACCGGATTATAGTTCCATGGATCGTCAATGTACCCTTCTTTAAATAGAGCTATTACCCTTATTTTTTGTGATCCTGAAGCAATGCTACTAGTTCTAGTTGGTATGACTTATTAACCAAATTGCACAGTGTAATTACAATCAATGGAAGAATAAAACAAGAAATCTTGTCGTCAGTCTTAGACGAGGAGAAAGAAAAAGGAAAAGAGGCTAGATTTTCACTATTTGCCTTAAATAATCGTTCCTCAATCATGGTGACTCCAGGTTAGCAGCAAAATCTGACCGTGAACTTCGCAGAATCTGGCTTTCACTTTTGTTCTGTTTCTATGGTTTTAGACTACAGTTTTCGGGCTTCATCAAATGCTTATATCTTGGTTTGGCAGTGACAATTGTTTCTTTGCAACAGTGTCTGTAAAAATCTTTAGACAGTCCAGCCCAGTCTTACAATCCGTCACTTGTCTTTCATCTCTTGAAAGAATCTTGTATTAAGGATTAGTTTTTATTTAAGACTTTTGATTCTTACCCATTAAAATGGCAGATAAAAAGCCAGATGAACAGTTTGGTGGATCAGGCCCTAAGGAAACAAAATGGCAATCATTTAAGAGTTATCTCTGGAATTCAGAAACTAGCCAATTTATGGGAAGGACATTTGGTAGCTGGGGTAAGATTTTTGCATATTTTGTAAGGTATGCAGCCTTATAAGAGGTAAATTTGTGGATGGGTTGCTTTTTTCTATTCTGGAAAATAGTTGTCAGCCTGTAAGGAGAATGAACCTTTCATATAATTCAGAGTCTATTAAGTCTATAATTCATATAGAGTCTATAATTCAGAGGCTAAGAATTCAGAGTCTGAATTATGTCCTGAAAAAATTTTTCAAGCTCCTACATCTTCCCTATTTTTAAGGTGTAGAATTTGATAAAATTTTACTGTAGCTACTTAGTAAATATTTACCCAATCATATAATTGAGTTACAACTAAAGTGAATAGGCCTATACCACTCAATGCCTTTTTTATGCTCTTTACAAATATAATAATAATTTTTTTCAGAAACGAATTTTAGCCCCCACCCCTATATGTACCAATTCAGGGCATATATTTGTGCATTAGGGGGGTGGGGGTAATTTTTTTTCTGATGTAGGCTAAATGAGAGGTAAGTTTAAACTTCCCCCCACCCCCTTAGTGTGCAAATATATACCCTGAATTGCTAGTCTATATATAGGGTGGGGGCTAAAATTCATTTCTGACAAAAATAGGCCTAATCATTATATTTGTAAAGAGCATAAAAAAGGCATTGAGTGGTATAGGCCTATTCACTTTAGTTGTAACTCAATAATATGATTTGGTAAATATTTACTAGCTACTTTTGGCTAGGCCTATCTTGGAAAGGGGTTAGGTTAGGAAAATATTTTGAAGTACTAATCTCCACTCCTCCCTCTAGAGGGTGCTGACCTTTGATACCTTTTAAAATATGCTCCTTCTCCCTCTAGAGGATCCTGAAATGTGCCTACATGACACCTATTAAAATTTGGTAAATTTCTAGGTGGTGCTATAATTTAGCTAGGATGAAAGGGAAAACATCATTTGATGCCTTTTTTATGCTCTTTCATAATTCAATAATTGATTTTGATGCAAATTCCATATGAGTCCTCAAAGGGGCTACAAGGGCAGGGGCATCCTGAGGCTTATTTTAGTGGGGGGGGGGGGATCTTTGTAAATTTTACCAAATTGCTACCTGATTTATGTCAAATTTTCTGCTGAAATCAAGAATTTAGCAAACTTTCTGCCAAATGCCAAAAACATTGGGGAGGGGGGGGGGCGCCATCCCTGTCCCCTTGGGATGCCCCTGTCAAAAGATATTTCATTTTTGTACCCACACAAAGAAGTTATAACTTAACCTACAAAATACTTGATTTTCAATTCAACTGTTTTTCTACTGTTTGAAGTTTTTCAAATGCCATTGACAAAAATAGTACTGAATTTTTGAAACTTTGCTATCAACAATTCAGGGTATATTCTGATTCAGAGTATAGCTACTTTTTGCTATCCTGAAAGGAGCTAGGTTAAAAAAAATATAAAATTTCAGGGATGGGTTTACAGTCTAAAGCATGTCATGGGAATTTATTTTGAAGTGCCTACACCCACTTCTTCTCCCTCTAGAGGGCAATGACCTTTCACAACTTAAACATATTTGGGTACAAATTGAGCAGTTCATATTAATACCCTAAAAGTAATGTGAACATACCAATAGATGCCATTTTTTATGCTCTTGCTGAATATAATAATTATTTTTCTTGCAAATTCAATTTTAAGCCCTTTTAGAATCCTTGAAAATAATAATGTCATTCTATATTTTTTAGAAAGAAAAGTGTTTTATAATATTTGTCTCAAATTTACTATTTCATTATAGATCCATTTTGTAAAAGTTGTATAATTCACAAACATTAATTTGTCAAAATTGAGATGAATAAAAAAAAAATTCAAAATAAAACTGCCATGTTATCTTCTTATTCTGTTATGCCACTTGAAACTGCCATTTCACCTATATGTCAGAAAATACCAAAGCCAACAGAAGAAACACAGTGGACGAAAAAATGGAAAAATTGTTTTGAATTTTTTTATCCAACTTAATTGTGACAAATCAATGCTTCTGGATTATATAACTTTAACCAAATGGAGTTGAAAATGAAATAGTGAGTTTGAAGCCAGTGTTTTAAGCCTTTTTATACCAAAAAACATTGAAATTATAGTTTTGTTGGTCCTAAACAGGCTTAAAATTGAATTTGCAAGAAAAACAATTATTATGTGGTATTCAGAAAGAGCATACAAAATTACATCTAGTGGTATGTTCACTTTATTTGTAGGTCAATAATATGAACTGCTCAATATTTACCAATTTTTGTCTTATGAAAATGAAACCTTGCGAAACAGATCTCCTGTGGTTTTCAGCTTCACACCTTTACTCAATCCCAATTTATAAGGTTTCAAAGATCTGCAAAAACATTAATTTAGTAAAAAAAAACCATTGATATGGGTTAAAACTCTTTTCAAATGACAGGGCTATTAAAAAGGGCACTAGCATAGCCCCTTCAATTTCCATCAAATGAGCCTTTTTTGGAGTTCCTACAACAACTAACCATCTCAAAATTTCTATTGGATGCATTTTGGGAAAGTACAAGATATTGGGGGGAAGTATCCATCCTCCCATCACTCTGAATCTTAAAAAGGGAACTAAAACTTCTGATTTGTAATCCAATAAGTCCCCTCCAAAGTTTATATGATCAACTTACAGCTCTTGCCCTGAGAGATGTAGGGGGAGGGTGTCATCCTCAAATACATAATTTCTGAACCTTTCAAGTATGTTGAACAAAATGACTATCTCAAGATTTTGATTGGATGTGTTTGGGAAAATGGTGGGCATGGGAGGAATTGCATTTTCAGAACTAAAACCAGAGAAAAAGAAACTGAAAATTAAGGTAAAATCTTATTTTGTCAAAATTTCAATAGGTATAGTCCTGTCAAGTAGGTACATTTCTAAGAGTTAAAAATCAGAAGAGAGTTAACATGGAAGCTTGGCAATACCTTCCCAGAGTATGTTTTTGGCACTGGGCTCATTACTGAAAGTTTCATTTCTCTAACCTAACCCCTTTCCAAGATAGCAAAAAGTAGCTGAACTAGAATTTTAGCCGAAATAATATGCTATAATAACAAAAGAATGACCTAGTACCATTAAATTCCTCATTCAAATTGTAATCTTGCTAAAATGATGATCTACACTACACCCCCCCTGGCTCCTACTAGCATTAGACATAGGCTATGTACAAAAAAGTAAGAGATACTAGTTTAGTGTCTGCCCCTCCAGCAAAAGACATTAAAATTCTGAAAACTACTTAAAAAAGGTGGTTTGACCATTAGAGGTGGGGCAAAGTAAATGACATGGTTTTAAGATTTAAAGAAAGCTTAAAATCATCTTAGAATTTTTTAAAAGTAGTTTTCAGAGTTTTATGCAGAGGGGCTAGCCTGGCAACCACTTAGGCTAGATTGCCTTAGGCTATATATAAATTTCTCAGGTTTGCCATTTTCCATTATAGGAAAATGGCTTGCCATTATAAAAATATATAAACAGAAACGTGGCTAAAAATAGAGACACCAGAGACATTTCTTTAAGCCTTATATATAACAATTTAATACTAAAAGACTCAATTGATATTTGCACTAAGTCAAATTTAAGAGAACCTATTTGCATACCTAATGAAAACCAAATTTGCAGACAAGCAAAAAGTATTGCAAGGCAAAACATTCTTGCTCAATATCTTTGGTAAATATTGTCTTTTATTGGTTTTGTCTTGGTCTTTCATTCAGTGTCTGTTCGTATCTTGTATAGTAAACTTCAAAGGGTTAGATTTCTGTTGTGTTTTTTGCTTTTCTTCTTTTTTGTTAAGCACTGAGGACGACTTGGCGGAGGTCCTTGTCAAAATATTTGCTTGTTTTTCGTTTTCATGTTTTTGCCACTGGCTGACAAAATCCTCGTTTTCTCACCCTTTTTTGGTTTTATTTTTCATCTATTATTTCCTTTCCTCTCTTAGCTTTATTTGTCATTTTCTGTGCCGTCTTTCATTAGTAGCTGGTTTGTAATACTGATTAAAAAAAGATCACCAGTCTTTGTATTTATTGTAACCTAGTGCTATTTCTGGCCCTCCTGAGGAGCTTAGTAAAGGCTCTGTGAAACCATAGAATCCAATGGGAAGGTAAAATAATCCTAGACTTAGATTTTGCAGATGCTTTGAATGTCCTAAATATAAATTTTAACAAAATAAATGATTTTTGGGAAATTCTGAGGGTTCAGGGTGCAAGAATAGGCTTGAAAATTTGTATTAAAATGACTAAGTGACTAGGTTGCTTGACTAAGTTGCTTGGACTAGGAATAAGTAAAGGTGATGTGAAGAAAAAAAGATCATAAAATGGATAGCACCGCTTATGTGGGTAGTAACTAGTAAAGATAGTGGATGCAGTTAAGGTGTTAACAGTAGAACAGCTCACAGTAAAAAAAAAAATTAGAATTACAGGAAGATAATTCTGGGAAACAAGATTAGGATATTGGAAGCTGCAGTGGTCAAGTATGGTTCTGAAAGATGGATTTTTTTATTATTAATTGGAAAAACTTTTTCCACCAAATGAGTTTTTCAAAGAAAAGTAAAGAACTCCATTAAACCAAAAATGAGAAAAAATAAAATCAAATAATTTACCAAGCATGAAACTACCGCAAATCAGCATCGATAAATAAATGAAACCGAAAATGAACAGAAATTACAATACATAACCGAATTATACTCAAAACGAACAGAAATTAACATAAGTTGGGCTCAAAACCCCTTGCCTTCCCAAGGCCAGAACAGAATTTGCACTTTACTGAAAAAAATACAAATGAATGTGTATTGTATTGTAAGTTTAATATACATGTACTGATATTTATTAATCAAAATGTTAATATTATTTGATTTACTATAATTATAAAAGTAAAAACATTTATATTGTTTGGGTTCCATTTCATTTTCTGTAACTAAAATAAGAGAAAAATTTTAAAAGACTAGGATACAATTTGCACATGAAGGATGACCGATTGCCAAAGGTCATCCTTTTTTCCTTATCCATCTAGGATCAAACAAAATTCAGGCTGTCCTCAAGTGGGGTGTGAAAAGGTTGTAAGGACTGATTTAAAGGAAGTCTGAACTTCTCGGGATATTTCTAAAGAGGGAAGCTTTAAATAGACTTTGATGGAGGAGGAGCATGAGCAGCTGTGTTGGCCTCAGGTGCTGCCTGAGTGAGCTACAGTGAGCAACTGAGGTGCTTCAGTGAGCTGTAACTATTGATGAGAAATCCTTACAACTTCCTCGAGGCTAATACAGCCACGCCCCTCCTCCTTCATAAGCCATTCAAAGCTTCTCTCCTCACACCCTACCAAGAAGTTCCCGTTTCTCTTAAATCCTTCTTTACAGCATCCTCCCATTCCAACCAAGGACAACCTGCTTTTCATTTAGCCCTGGACAGTTTGCTAAAAGGACGATTTTGGGCAATCTGTCATGCTTCATTCACAGAACATGCCCTAGCCATCTCTACCTTTCTCTCATTATAGCCTCAGAAAGTGGGATTGAACTACACATTTCATACAGCCTACTGTTTGAAATATGGTCAGTCAGTTGGCGATTTCTCTGGAAAACACCTAGCAAATCCTCCTCCGTTTATTTTTCTTTTTGAGCGCCCATGCTCCAGAACCATATTTGACCTCTGTCATTACTGTAGCTTCCAATATTCTAATGTTGGTTTGCAGCTTTGTTTCCTATGCTTCCAAACTTGTTTTTAACTGTGAAGAAACGCGGTGGGCTTTGACTATTCTACTTTTACCATCTTCACTGTACCCACCATTTTTACTAATAATGCTACTTAGTTAAGTGAAGCTGTCCACTTGATTGATCACCCAATGCCACCTTTTCATCTTCACTTATTCCTAGCCTTAGCAACTTAGTCTTCTTAGCATTAATCTTCAAACACCCTGAACTCGGTGTTTGATTCAGGCACCCTGAACTCGCAAAACTTCTAAAAGTTCATTCATTCATTTTGCTAACACTTTCACATAGGATGCTTCAATCATCATCAAACAGTTCGTGGTAACGAACTGTAAGTAAGGAGCGACCCGGCTCAATGGTAACCGAAACTCTAGAAAACGGGTTTTTGATACCAATAGATACATCAAAAGAATCAGATTTTAATGCTGATTTCAAATATATAACTTTCATTAATTTTAGTGCTACCTATCAAAAGTTACGAGCCTGAGAAAAATTTGGCTGATTTTCAAAAAAAGGGGGAAAGACCCTGTAAAAGTTATAGAATCTTAATGAAAATCACACCATCATATTCAGCGTATTAGATAACCCTACTGTAGGGGTTTCAAGCTCCTATCTACAAAAATGTGGAATTTTGCATTTTTGCCAGAAGAAAGATCACGGATGCGTGTTTATTTGTTTGTTTGTTTGTTTGTTTGTTTGTTTTTTTTTTTTTTTTTCCAGGGGTGATCGTTTAGACCCCGTGGTCCTAGAATATAGTAGGAGGGCTCATTGGAACGGAAATTAAAAGTTCTAGTGCCCTTTTTAAGTGACCAAAAAAAATGGTGGGCAACTAGGCCCCCTCCCACGCTCATTTTTTTCCCAAAGTCACCCGATCAAAATTTTGAGATAGCCATTTTGTTCAGCATGGTCGAAAATATTATAAATATGCCTTTTAGGATGACTTAATCCCTCAAAGCCCCCAGGGGGAGGGCTGAAAGTTAGGAACTTTACTCAATGTTAACATATAGTATTGGTTATTGGGAAGTATACAGACTTTTTCAGAGGAGATTTTTTCTGGTAGGTGGGGGAAGGAGCGGGTCGGGGGCTATATGGAAGGATCTTTCCATGAAGGAAGTTTTCATGGGGGAAGGGACATTACTATGACGGGGGCGCCGGATTTCCCAGCATTATTAAAGAAAAAGATCAGGAATTAAATAAAAAAAAAAATTTTCAACTGATCAACTGATTGTGATTAAGAGGTCATTTTTAAAGAACTGGAAAAAAAATTCGAACTATAGTTTAAAGAGCAGGGTATTGACTAGGGGGCGAACCCCCTAATATACGTGTTAAAAATTTATGAATATAGAAGTTCGTTACGTAAGTTAATTCTAAGTTACGTATATTTATTACTAATAAAAACGTTCGTAAATAAAAATAAACAAGTTTCGAGAAAGCCATTTAACCAAATATAATATACAAATTTTGTTTTAATTGTTCATGTACGGTAAGCCAAAATCAAAACCTGTATTAGTACAAAAACGTTCAAAAAATAAATAAAAAAAACAAGTTATTTTAACTGAAAGTAAGGAACGACGTTAAAACTTACAACGAACAGAAATTATTCCTTATATGAAAGGGGCTGTCCCCTCCTCAACGCCTCGCTCTTTACGCTAAAGTTTGACTTTCTCACAACTCTATTTTTTTAAACAATAAAAAAACTTTAGCGTAAAGAGCGAGGCGTTGAGGAGGGGACAGCCCCCTTCATATACGGAATAATTTCTGTTCGTTTTAAGTTTTAATGTCGCTCCTTACTTTCAGTTTAAAAAACTTGTTTTTTTTATTTAATCATAACCTAGGTCTAGGAGAGTTTTACTTCCCCAATTTGTTATGCTTTCTCCTATTGCCTTTACTGTGCTGCTTATTACAAAGTCCATTTAAATGGGGAATACAACAAAAACCTTCTTCCTTAACTGCAGGAGTGTTATTCCTGTACATTCTACTAATCATTTTAATGTATAACAAGGTTGCATTAAATATGTAAATCATGTGCATAATTTTTGTTGTTAGAAAGTAAGAGCTAGTGTCCCGGATATGCTTTGGAGATTGTATTGTGAGGGGGGATGCATCCTTAAATTCTTTGCTCAGAATTGTAGTAAAAGGGGTTATTGGATCCTAGTTTAAACTTAGAGGGACATTAGAGTTTTTGGTGTCTAAACACTATTTGTTCCCTAGAGAGGTAGAAAGGGCCATAAATTGATGTCATTAGAACATCTTCTAGAAAAGATGGTCTGATCTCAACCAAACGCAGTTGGAAGTATATGTCTTAGCAGCACCTTTTGGAATCTGTTCCCATTTTGAGCTTTGTAGGGGAGAAGGCTTCAAAATTTTTGGTGTCTTGACACTTACCATGAGTGGCTCTCACATCTCCAAGAACCCTCAAACAGGTTTCATGGATCTCAGCCAAACTTAGTTGGAAGTAATATTCTATATGCGGTTTCAACTTATTTGTGATATCAGGGACTAATTTAATGTATGTGTATGTGAGGGGGGAGGGTGCCTCTAATATCTTGTTGAATCAGTGCATCTCATCAAAACTTGGTTCACTGTAAGAATTAGTATCAAATATGTGCCTTGTAGGAGCCTGGTCCTGTTCTGACCTCCGTGGGGGTGGAGGGGTGAAGTGCTCTGTTTCTGATTTTTGGCGAATGGTCGCCCTTTGCAGAAGGAAACCAGGATATATTGTTGGATCTCAGCACAATTTTCTACTGCACTTTCTTGAGTAGCAGGTCCTCAGTTTCTGTAATCATGACATCACCAGAATGATTCGAGTAATGATCTTCCCCAAGACCCTCTTAGTACTTCAATAAAGAAATAAAATAATCAAAGCACCTGTGTCAGCATCCCAATACTGAATCTTTTGGTCTTCGGGCCTAGTTGTTAAATCCCTAAGAAAAACATACTCGCTTTCTGTAGGGCCTTGGCCACTATCCCATATATGGGAGAAACCAAACTAATAAAATATACAGATATTACTTTTGGGGTATAAAAGCTAATGTCCTATTCGTGCCTTTTTGAGGTCCAGCGCTGGTAGGGGACAAATTCTCATAATTGGGACAGGCATTTACTAAGACAGACTGTTAGGTTTCAGCAATATTTGAGGGGAAACGTGGGCAGATTTCCAATTTTTTGCCTCCAAATACTATCCAATACTGAGAGGGGCTCCTTAAATTCTTACCTTCAGGATATCTGCCAGATGAGTTACAAACAAAATAAGAGGTAATAGCTGATGTTGAAGTTTATTATTTTCTATGGCTCAAGACGAACCAGACCCTTTCGAAGGGACATGTAAATCATATTGATCAGAGTGTGTATCAGAAGGGGTTGTTGGACCTCCATTAGTCAGGTGTAATACTTCAGGTTCCATCTATAAAGCATTTGAATCAGAAGGGAACAGCAGATCAAGACCTAACATGGTGGGGACCAAGAACGATATTAATAATTCTGCTTTATTATTGGGTTTGGATCTTTTCGGGCCAAATTAGGAGGCTAGAGGTATTCAGGAACGTCAGGTTGTATGTTGGGGGGGGGAGGGTTGATTCCTAGATTTTTGCCCTCGTCCCCATATTTAAAAAAAAACGAGTTTTGGTAATTTCATTTAAACAGAATCAATCAACAACAAAAAGCTGCTCCTCTAGATTTTGAAAAATGCACGCCTATATATCGTGTTTTCGTAAATGCATCTAAATCTTTTAATCAGATTACTGGGGGGAGGGGGGGGGGTCAGCGATATTGGTCAACATCAACATATATTGTATTTGTTGCCCATGTGCTGTTGGGCCTCTGTGAGGACGGGTTCAATTCTTATTGTCTGCATTAATGAGAATGATGAATGGAATCTCGATTAAATTGGGGTGGGATTCTGTACAGTAGCACTCGTGTGCTACTGTAGGCTTTTACATGGCTTTCAAAGATTCAAATTCATGTCCGACTGACTCCGTTAACAGCCTTAACAAATAATTTTCAACCAACTATATTCAACAATTATCTATTTTGTATGTTTATGTTGTTAATTTATTTTCTAGCCAAGATTACCATTTTTTATGTTATTTTCTACACCCTCCTTGCTGGCTTTTTTGCTGGAATGTTGATGATTTTCTACCAGACGTTAGACTTCAAAATTCCCAAATGGCAGAATAAAGATAGTTTGATAGGAGCCAATCCAGGTGCGTTTCTCTTTTATCTATTGCTTAGTTGTTTATAATATTGAATTTTTTTGTATATTTCTCTTTCCATTTATTAGTGTCTTTTGTTTGTCAGGTTCCTCTTACATGACAACATTCCCGAATGAGATGGATTGTTTTTACTGCAAAAAAAAAATTGCCCAAGAAGCGAAAGCTAACGGGCTTTTAGCGCAGAGCAAATTCGGTTGTAGGGTACACGCAATAACATCAGGGGTCAATTTGGGGGGGGGGGGTACAAATTTCATTCGCTTCAACATTCCCGAATGTTTTCATTGTGATAAAATTTGCCCGTAACGGAAGAAGTGAAAGCTAACTCAGTTAATGTGCTTTTGGAGTAGAGAGAATTCGGTTGTAGGGTATGCGTAGTAGAATTCCTGGGCCAGTTAGGAGGGATTTTACCAACTGAGTGGTAATTCCTTCGCTGTTTACCCAATAATGTCGTGTCAGGTCGTGTAAAGTGCGGCAAGGCCGATTTAGTACACCTAAAAAAAGATGCCGTGCTTCTACCCAAACTATAAAAAATGGTAATAGTAACCCAAGATTACCATTTTTTATATTATTTTCTATAAGGATTTTTCTCTGACTGACTGAACCTACTGAGGGAGAGGCTTGTACTATAATTGATGAAAACTGATTAAAAAACAAATAAAAATGGAAAATAAACAAGGAAATTTGATTCATCGATACTTACAACATGCTATAAAGTAAGAATTCCATCGTGTTTTTTTAGTTGGCTTTTCTTGTATAGGCAATATGAGTTCATTAGAGGAGCTGGGGATGAATGTCACTATAATGAATGTCATTATGCTATGCGGACACTGGTGGCGATGCGCCGCCTAGGTTTTCCAGTGTATCAGCTGAAAACAGCGTACCTCACTTTTATTCGACCCATCCTTGAATATGCGTGTCCCGTCTGGGGCCCACAAGTTCATCACATAGATTATTTAAGTGATGATTTGGAGGGGATCCAGAAACGAGCTGTAAAGATCATTCTTTGCGACAAATATGTAGATTACAGTTCCGCTCTGAAGTCACTTGAAATACCAAGCCTTCGCGATCGCCGTTTTCAGCTGATGATTCGTTTTGGCCAGTTTTTATTGTCTAGTCCTGTACATAGGACAATATTACCACCTAAAATGCCTGTCCGCGCAAATACCAGAAGCAAAAGCAAACTTATGCCCGCCTCGTGCCGCACAAACAGACTTAGTAACTCCTTTGTTCCTTTTTTTTATAAGTGCTTTTAATAAAATGTAGAGAAGTGTTTTCATGTAAAAATGTTTTCATGTAAAAAACAGCGCCTTTTAGTGCATTTTTTTTAAATGTGTCTATGACAGCTGTTTTCATTAAAATGATTCTGATAATGATGAATGAATGTCACACAACAGAACTATGGAAATGAGCATAGAATTAGCAATATAAAAATGTCTCTTTTTGTTGTAGAATGTCTCCTTCTGAAGCGCTACTATTCTTGATCCATACTAAAATTCCAAACGTTCTGTATATTTCCTATGAAATTTTTTTTGTCAAAATTGATAATTTAAAGAATAGATTACTTTTGTCTGAAGACAACATATAAGCTGCTTTCCCAACCACTAGTTACCAGTCAAAGCTGTATCCAGGGTGGGGGTTATAGGGTTCGAATCCCCCTCCCCCGTAAAAATTATGGATACGCCCTTGTTACCAGCCAAATATCCAACACATCAAACGTCATGTTTTTACATCCTTTGATCTGATAGTTCCTGGAAATCAGGGCCGTATCCAGGATTAGTAAGGGGAAACATGTTGTATTTGTCTTTTTCGCCGTTAAATATCTGAAAAGGCTAATTGTAGATTCAATAAAAAAAAGCAAGTTTTTTTTAACTGAAAGTAAGGAGCGACATTAAAACTTAAAACGAACAGAAACTATAGTGTTATGAAAGGGGCTGTCCCCTCCTCAACGCCTCGCTGTTTACGCTAACGTTTGACTCTTTCTCACAAACTCTATTTTTTTTTTAAATAAGAAAACTTTAGCGTAAAGAGCAAGGCGTTGACGAGGGGATAGCCCCTTTCATATACGGAATGATTTCTGTTCGTTTTTAAGTTTTAATGTCACTTTTTACTTTCAGTTAAAAAACTTGTTTTTTTTTATTTAGTTTCTGATCGTTTTTGAATTAATGCAGCTTTGATTTTGGCTCACCGTACATGAATAATTAGAATGAAATTTGCACATTAATTTTACTTGTTTTGGCTAAATGGCTTTCTGGAAATTTTGTTCTGACGTAACTTACAAATTAACTTAAGGAACGAACTTCTATATTTGTATGTTTTTATTACGTATATTAGGGAGTTTACCTCTAGTCAATACCTCGCTCTTTACGCTAAAGTTCGAATCATTAACCCCTGAATTACAAAGGCCGGTTAATTAGAATAGATAGCTCTTTTGAAAGTACTTAATAAACTAGCGTAAAGGGCGAGGTATTGACTTGGGGGCGAATCCCTCATATACATAATAATTTCTGTTTGTTTTAAGTTTTAGTGTTGCTCCTTACTTTCAGTTGCAAAAACTTGTTTTTTAATTCTATTTCTGATCGTTTTTTAAATAATGCTGGGAAATCCGGCGCCCCCTTCATAGAAATGTCCCTTCTCCCAAGGAAGCATTCTCCTTGGAAAGATCCTTCTCCGTAATCCCCACCGCCCACCCCCCCCCCCCCCCACAAGAAAAAAATCCCTCCTGAAACGTCTGTATACTTCCCATTAACCAATGCTATATGTCAACAATGGGCAAAGTTCATAACTTGCAGCCCTTCCTCCGGGAACTGTGGGGGATTAAGTCATCCTCAAAGACAGATTTATTAGATTTTCGACTATGCTAAACAAAATGGCTATCTCAAAATTTTGATTGGGTGACTTCGGGAAAAAAAATGAGCGTGGGGGAGGGGTCAAGTTGCCCTCCAATTTTTTGGTCACTTAAAAAGGGCACTAGAATTTTTTATTTCCGTTCAGATGAGCTCTCTCACGATATTCTAGGACTACCGGATCGATATGATCACCCCTTAAAAAAAAAAAAAAAACAACAAATAAACACGAATCTGTGATCGATCTTCTGGCCAAAAAACAATCAAAAATCCACATTTTTGTAGATATGAGCTTGAAACTTCTATAGTAAGGTTCTCTGATACGCTGAATCTGATGGTGTGATTTTCATTAAAGTTCTATGATTTTTAGGGGTTGTTTTCCCCTTTTTTCAAAAATAAGGCAAATTTTCTCAGGCGCGTAACTTTTGATGGGTAAGACTAAACTTAATGAAACTTATATATGTGAAATTAGCATAAAAATCTGATTGTATTGATGGATCTATTGGTATCAAAATTCCGGTTTTTACAGTTTTCGCTACTATTGAGCCGGGTCGCTCCTTATTTACAGTTCGTACAGTTTACAGTTTGAAAAAGCCAAGGCAGATAGTCCGGGTGAGAGGCAAATCTGACCTAAGGTTTTTTTTTTAGGATTGTATAAAAATGATGTCATTACATTTGTTGCTAGATAAGTGTATCATATGTCCATATATCATTCCTAGTGCAGAACTAAGGTAGATAGATCGTCAGGGATGAAAGATTGGATTGATTTTGGGTTGACACATGAAAATATGCATTGCAATTTTGGTACTGTTCTAATAAACGAGAAAAGCTCGAGAATTTGTCACGAGAAAAACTAGTGAAGCCTCTTCTTTAACAAGACAATTGCTATTGCGCGCTAGTGAGAAGCAGGGGTTTCTTACTCTGTGAATAATATTTCTTTGGAGCCAAGGGGCAAAAAAAGTACCTAGGTTTGGTTACGTATTTAATATATGATATGCTGTACCCCCCCCCCCCTAATGTGAAAATATATAATCCAAACCTGTTTTTAAACTTTTATATTTTCATCATATTTTGTTTTATTTCATTAGCATTAACCAAACTTCAGTTCTCGATTGTTTCTCGTTTATTAGAACTACCGCATTTTTTCCGAAATAACGAGATTTTCATGAATTTTGTCAGTCCTCCCTGTAGTAATTCCTACAACTAGAAAGTCCCATTTTATTTTTTCACCTGCAAATTAAATTTGGCATTTAGCTGCTGTCATTTTCTTAAAAATAAAATTTGAATCCAAACACTTAAAGCCTGGAAGGTATTGCGCAAGGTTTTTACCAGTTTTTTATGTGTTATGCTAATACTTCTTGGCATGCACAACTGGTTTCACTTAATTTATGGTTTATTTTCATGTTTGCAATACCGACTTCGGCTTTTTTTCGGGGGGGGGGGGGGGTTGTATGCTTACGAATTTTAAATGTAACTATGTTGAAAATAAATTAGTTACCCTTGTTGTATCTGACTTATTTTTATCTATTTCTTATGTATTCCAACTTAGATTACACTTATTCGCATATTTTAAAAGACAAAACCTGTGATTTTTCATCTGGAAAAATGAAAGGATCCAAAATCCGAATTTTTGATATATTGCTTTTGTCCATACCGACCATACCTACGCGCAATTATAGTGGGTTCATTAGCATAAGATAATGAACACTCTAAATCTAGGCCAGATTTTCTGTTTTAAAACTGTATCGCCCAGGCTTCCAAAACCAAATCTCTGCACAAAGAGACAGTGTTTTGTCTAAGGTCTATTGGAGAGCACTGAAAAAATCCGAGGAAGTCATATTTTTTTTTCATGGTCTGTCTTTATTTTTTTCTAAAATTCACCTATTTAACGATGTTTTTTATGGCCTTCTCAAGTTGCGCTGATGTTACACAAGCAAAGCAGTAAAAAGAGCTGTCAGTGTTTTGTGTTAATTTTTAACTGCGTCGATCTTTTTCGCCTTTCAAAAGAATATGCTCAAAATTTGATCCTAATTAAGGATATTATTTTGCGATTATTATAGAGATTGGATTTTGGAAATTTTGAAAAGTAGATGTTATTTAGATGTAAATAATATTGGAACGTTCGTCCGGGTAGGTATGAGGCATCGTGAAGCTTTTCTTGAATAATCAGCTTTAGTGTTTTGTCAGTTTACGTTGTGTTGTTGCATATTTTCGCTTGTTTGTTGTGTGTAACTATGACCCAACTTGTCACTTTCACGTGAATAAATCTACATTATTTATTCACGTGAATAAATCTATCCATTTCTCTCTAACTAGTCTTTTTCTTAAAGGGCAAACGGTACTCCTTCTATATACCCACTCTTTTATATATGTCAAAATGGATACGCGATGAAAAACCCGTTTTTACTGAATGATTCAAAACACCGCTGTAGAGAAATACAATGTATAGCGTGATTTTAATTGCGTATACGATATTTAAAGTGTTGTTATTTGTTTTTTTTTTTTGGGGGGAGGGGAGCTACCTAGGTTAGGTTAGGCTACGTATTTAATATATGCCATGCTTTGCCCCCCCCCCCCCCTAATGTGCAAATCTATAGCCCAAATTTGTTTCTAAACTATTATATATTCATCCTATTTTATTTCATTAGTATTAACCAAACTAGCAGTATATAAAAGACTGGATATATCGAAGGAGTCTCGGGCAAACAAGTAAATTTGAGGGGAAAGATATAATAAACACAGCAAAAATTAGTTTAGAAAGTGGGTCATTGAAGGCTCTTGTCTTTAACTTCTCAGAAGTTAGTATGACTGAAGACTTTTATTTTTTTTCGTCACTGATTTTTTTTTTAATGGTTGATTGGCCTGCATTTCTGAAGAGGTATAAACCGACCAAGGCCGTATCCAGGGGGGTACTGGGTATGAACCTGCCTTGAAATTTTTGTCCGGCTCGTAAAAGTAAAAAAACAATGCATGAAACGAATTTTTAATGCGTTTCATACAGTTGTTATTTATCCCCCCCCCGAACAAAAATTCCAGATAAGGTGAGTGGACCATCCTCGTAAATGAAGATAAAATCAATTGCTGATCAGAAACGATCTCAGGATTTAGAGGCAAAAATCTCTCCACAGTACTACCTAATATTCACAACGAGGTTTTGTACCACAATTTTGATCAATCAAAATTGCATATGTAAGTTAGAGGGGTTAGGGGGTTTGAACCCCCCGAAATGTTTGTCTGGCTCGTAAAAACGTAAAAATATGGACATGAACAAATTTTGTATGTGTTTTTGGAGTTTTGTGTGTAAACCCCTCTCCCCCCAAAGAAAAAATAAAGAATTGAGTAAAACCCACTCCAAAAAAAAAATCCTGGGTACGGCCTTGTAAGTACTTTAATTCGCTTCTTCGGAGCTAAATAATGTACGCTATTTTCGGGGGGAGGGCCAAAACCCAATATATTCAATATTTGCTACTTTTGGTGGGAGGGCCGAAACCCACCCCCCAAAAATATTTAAAGCAATATCTTTATACTTAGTTGTCCGCTATGTTTCTCAGCCTTTGGAGTTTTGCATGGAACAATGTGTTGTCTGTTGACAGTATTTGTTTTGAAGTTAATAAATTCGTTTAAGAATTTGTTAAGAGTCAAATAGCCCTTCGACCCTATGCCTGTAGTTACAAGTTTGTTCTATATTTGTATTTTTTTTCTTTTTTTATATAAAACAGAGAAATGAACATTTCCTTTGTTCCTTCTGGATGCTTAGGTAATGAAACAGGAAATTGGATGTTTCATATTTTATTGTTGACATAATGTATTCGTCATATGACCCCTCATGGTTAAATTTGAATTTTTACAAAAAGCTATTGATTAAAAATTTGCATTGCAAAAAATCTCATTTGCTGGGTCATGCAGGGGTATGGTCTATGGGTGTTAATTTTATTCCGTGAATAAAAATTCCACCATTTGTTGAACAGTATACCGGCAATAGCAAATAAAATCATGAGAATAGTTCTAATGAGTAACTTATTTTTGACTGAGGCCAGTTATTTTCGTAAAGTAATATTCATCTGAACATCCCTCCTGATAAATTCAGTAAAGCGGGTTTTAAACTCACAAGAGATGATTAAACTTCTAGACGACTTCTAGGTTAGTTTTAGAGGTTGGAATAAAACCCAGTGGATATTAAATGATGATCAAGCAAAAGCCGTAAAACAATACCAAATTGTAGGTACTGGTGCATTGCATGGGCCTTTCTAAAAAGTCAAGTTCGGTTGATGCTAATGAAATAAAATGAATGTATAATAGTTTATAAACAAATTTGGGCTATGTATTTGCACATTAGGGGGAGGGGGGTAAAGCATAGCATGTATAAAATACGTAGCCTAACCTAGGTACCTTTCCCCCCCTAAAACCCCCAAAAAACAACAGTTTAAATATCGTAAACGCAATGGAAACCACGCTTTGCATTGAATTTCTTGCGGGTTTTTCGTGACTGGTTTCCTTGTAAAATATATAAAAGGGACCATATAACGCACCAGTACCAAATTGTATAAACACGATAATCGAGACGTGGTCCAAATACAAGGGCAACTACCCAATTCCTTCTCTGAATATGACCGTGGTGAGAGACTACATTAAATTTGTGGTAATATGCGTTGCATTATCAAAATATGATGAAAGTTTATAAAAGAAAAAAAAAGTGGAAATTTATATGGTACTTGTTAAGAATCCAGAAAATACGCGAGATATTGTATAGCGAACATAATAAAAGAAACTAGTCAAGCGGGTTCTTTCAACGGAGAATTCCTATGCCGAGCATTGCAAACAGTGGTTTCTCACTCCGTTTACGATATTTAAACTTTAGTTTTTTGGGGTTGAGTTAGTTGAGGGAGCAAAACAGGTACCTAGGTTAGGCTACGTATTTTATGTATGATATGCTTGTATATAGCCCAAATTTGTTTCTAAACTAATATATTTTCATCTTATTTGTTTTATTTCATTAGCATTAACAAAACTTCACTTCTCGCGAGTTTCTGGATTCTTAACAAGTACCAATTATATTTATAGTACACCAAACTGATTGGCTTAAATTAGCGCCAGCTAATTCTTGGTATTAGTAAAATTTCGTTGTGAATGACCTTATTTTAGTAAGACGAGCTAACTTACATTACAGATTTTCTTAATGTTTATAATTTTAGAAAACATACGTATCAGATATGCATCCTTCTGGATAGCTTATACCGGTTTGTCGTTATCTACGTCACATCTACTTAATTTTCATTATTAGATCTGGTTTTCAAAACCCCTAGCCATTTTCAGAACAAAGCCATTGCCGATTTTTCTCCTCATAATGTTGTTTATCGGCTTAACCTACATCACGTGGCTTTTGATGGGTTGCATCATTGGGTTTTGAAATGGTATTCACCTAGTAAATTGTTACTCAGATAGATGGTATTTCCCGATGTTGCATTGACAAGATTTTCATATCATTGTGAAGAGCAAAGGTGCTAACTTCACGGTGGCTTCAATTGGCCCCGAGAGCACTCGTGGGGGCACCTTTAAACGACCCTATATAATCGATGAGTGTTCACCTTTGGTACTTGAAACTCAATATGGTGAGCTCGAAGCCGCTCCAAAATAAGAAAAAAAGTTGCGACCATGACGCAGAGCCTAGAATAAATCAGTGTAGCCTTTTTTGGCCCCCCCCCTAAGAGGCTTGAAGTTTTAAAAAGTAAACTTTTGATTTATGTTTCAGCATATATATATATATATATATATATATATATATATATATATATATATATATATATATATATGTTTGTAATCGTTGATATTATGGTATGATGTATTTGTAATCATACCTGCGTACCCAAAAACATCAAATGATAACCGGAGCACGAATTTTAAAATTTTAGGGCAATACAACTTTTTTCTTCTTAGGTCTTGGATTCAGACCTATGCCACCCGAGGCTCAGGTTGACTCAACATTGATCCAGTTCAAACATGGCATCAAGGGCGATTGGCAATACTGGGTTCAGAGCCTCACAGACTTCCTGAAACGTAAGTCCCCCTCACTTTTATTTGTTTTTAGCCAGTTTTTTAAATACAAAATATACCAGCAGTTGTTTCATGGAACCAAATGCAACAAAGTTACTGTCGAAGCAAGTCTGCACATGTTGTTCCCTGAAAGCAGGATTGTCATGCCTGTACTAAAGTACTTTCGGGATAATTGATTTTGAACTTTAACTCTTTACAGTAATAGCAAATAATTTGGCTCTAAATGGTTTGAATCTAAAAATTCTGATAGCAGAATCGGATTCCATCCACAAAGAAAGAAATGTCTCATCTTTCACTCAATTTCGGCCAGACAACTTCGATAATATTGCTTCGAGGAACAACGTGCACGGCCGATGCGAAACTCAGTAGCTGTATTGATCCCAATTTTAGTGTATTGGGGAGATATTTCGGGAGGTGAATGTGTAAATATGCAATTCAAACCTCAACAGTAGATAGTGTCTACCTGATCTAAAGTATGCATGTAAAAATTTGTAGTAGCTCGAATGCGTTAAGATTAAATATATCTTTTTTATCGAACATTAAAGCATAAAATAGTTAGAGCAAGGGTCTGTTTGATGATTTTTTAATTTCCTAAATTGTGTTTTTGCTATGAGGTCTCTAATACAATTGATTGCCGTTATAGCATATTCATATATTTATAAAATGCATTTTTGGGTTCAATTAGTGTCTTGACAAGAAATAATGTCATTTGACCAAAACCCCTTTGAAAAGGGGTCAATCTTTTGAGTATTACTTCGCGCTTATATGTTAGACATCTTCTAAATTAAAAACAGATCCTATTGTAACAGCTAAAGACTTAAAATTCTGCTGGTAATTATGTAACAAATGAAGCCTGGAATTAGAAATAGAATTAGGCAAGTATATAGCAAGGACTTTTTATTCCGGGGAGCCCCCCGGAATAAAAAAAATAAATATCTAAAAAATATTAATAATAAAAAAAAATCAAATTCTGCTGGGCAGTCGGAATAAAAATGCCCAGAAACTAATGAATTTTTGGACTTTTTTTAGGGGGTCCACCCTTGCCCCTCTGTTGCCCCTAGCACTAGGCCCCTAGATGATGTTACCACTCCGGGGAGGGGGTCCTCCTATCAAAATGTATTCAGAATAAAGAACGGATTCCCAAAAAATTCTATGAAAACGGCAAAAGACATTAAAATGCTTGTTAATTATCAATTGAAGAAAGTTAAGAATAAGAAACAGTACTAGGCGCGTAAAAGCTATTTTAAATTCGGGTGGAGCGCTCTTTCTATGACAAAGGTTTTCGCCGACTGCTTTTTTATCTATTGAATAGCCGAAAAGTACGTTTTTCTGTGTATTTTTCTTCATTTCCAAGTTATTTTTTTTTTATTCCGCCTTATCCTTCCCCCTGGCACGTACGCAGGAATTTGTTTCGGGGGGGGGGCAAATGCTTCAAACCCATTATTCTGTGATAAAAATCAGAAAATTATGGGAAAATGAAAAAAAAAATCGTGAGATTTCGGGGGGGGGGGGCGGGCCCGGAGGCCCCCCTGCGTACGTCCCTGCCTTCCCCCTCCAATGTAGAGGGCCATGGCTGTCCAATATATCAAATGACTGTTATCCCTGAATGATTCAAATAGAATAAAAAATCTATACCATGTTGGTGGATTTCCAAATAATTTGCTATATTTCTTGTCCATCTTAAAACCCCTCCCACCCTTCTACAACAAATCTCTACATACTGGCTTTTGCTATGCTACCAGGATATTTAAAATGTGTGATGTGGTGACGTATCTTAAAGATAATTTTATTTTACCAAATATAGAATCCGGCCATTGTAAAAATAGAATTAAAGACAATGACAAAACAATCGTATTGAACTGAGTAAAAACGTAAATCATTTTAATATTATGATTCCAATACTAGCTCTTATTTTAACATTGAGTTTATTTTATCTATAAATCTTGCCAATCTACGTACGTTTTGCGTTACTGTAGACTGTAGGATCCTTAGACGTATCTTTATCACTTCACAAATCCCGCTTTCTTTTAAACCATGGCAATGTCGAAGCAAATTGACTACCCGCCTCCCCCAATTCTTTGAATCATAGAGAAGTAAATACGACTTCCTTTTATTTCCAAAAGTTCAGGTGGTCCTCATATTGAAATACAGTGACGTTGAAGTTGGGACCATGTTTTTAAGGGACGTATGTATAAGTACCAAGGACACCAAAACAAAAAAATGGCCCCCGCAAGGCCGTACCCTGGGGGGGGGGGGTTGAACCCCCCCCCCCAAATGTTTGACTCGTAAAAACGTAACAAAAATGGATATAAGCCCATTTTGTATGCGTTTTTTTTAGTTTCTTGTGTACCCCCTCCCCCTCGAAAAAAAAATCCTGCATGTCCTTGGCTCCCTGGAACCATCTTATCCATTCGTAAACTCGTAATTTTCTAATATGTTTCTTTTGTTTGTTTCCATATTATGAAGTTTTTGGGCATTACCGCATTTTGTCAGTGTTGCCACGTTGAACCGTGAAAACAAATAAGAATTAGTCAAATTTCGCAGTGTTGTTCAGCCGTAAAAATTCAAACATTAACAATCTGCTTATTCCCACACATTCAAAGACTTAAACTTCAGTATATTCTACTAACTTCCATTTCATCTATTTAAAAAAGTTCATTGATTCAGCTTAAATTAAAATTGTGCAATTTAATATATGAAAATGTTATCGTGTATTGCTAATTAGGCCAAAACTACATGTAATAATACTTGCAATGCAATTCTTATTTTCACAAGTTGTATTTTTAAATTTAAAAGTATCTTTTGTTGGGAGCTGGAAAATAATTCGGCTAAGTAAATTCTCACAAGTGTTGGAAACAAACTCCGGTCGTTGGTAGTAATGCTCTATTTCTGTCTTTATTCCTCGGAGGGAATATCCGTTTGAATTTGTAAAGGACATCTCCTTGTTCTGTTGTAATCTCTAAAAGCATAAACGAAAACATATATGCTAGTTTTATGTATAGTGGCAGTATTTTCAAAGCTGATTTGACCTTTTTTCAATGAGTGAAATTCGCGAGTAGGATTATACAAAAAAGTTGCTGTATGTCCCAGGTCATGAAATTTTGTTTTAGAGCTTTACGCGCCGATGGGATCTTGGAATTTTCTCTCACAGTAAAATTAACTTTCAAACAAATAGAGGTAGCCAAAATCTAAAGGTCAACATGTTTTCATAATCTAGAAATATTCTTACATTTAAAACTTTGGATGGGAGGAAGAATCCCCTGTAATAGGTCGCTAGGGACGTTATTTAAGGTAAAACAGGGCCAGACAGGTACGCTGTTATTGCCCAGAAACTCATTTTCGAGGGGAGGCCTGGGCCCCGAGGACCTCCTTGTGCATGGGCCTGACCAAGGTGATGCTGAAATGATTATCTATAAATTGCAAGGAATGGCAGGGATGCTGTTGGAATGGTTTCTTCAGTAATGATTGGGATTGTTTTGAGCCATTGGATGTGCTTTATCCTCGTTGGCTTCGCTTGGGTTATATACCTGGAATTGGCCTTATTCCCCTCTCCCCAAGAAGCAGAGCTATCCCAAGGTCAAAGAGATGTATCATACCTAGGTACAGGTAGTATGGGGGTCCCTTCCGGTAACTTTTACCTGAAGAACCTCGCCGCTCTGCTACAGGACATGTGGCATACGAATACAATTTTCGTGTCTTTAACCCTCCTCCCTGTGATGAAATATCCACACATCTTTCCCCCCCCCTAACGTTCATAACTACGTATGTTGTGTCGAGGGATCATAGAAACACATCGGGATTTTTTCAGAAGGGGGGGATTTGTCAAAATAGTGATTGCATTAAAAGAAAACAAAAATACTCAGAGGTTTCAGGGGGAGACTCCCATTCCTATCTGGCTACTAGAGATAGAACTGTCTAATTTTTTATCTGGGCAGTACCTCGAATTATTCGAGGGGAGTAGAAGAACTTTGATTTCTTTAGACTGTTGCTAACGTCGATTGATATTGCTTTCATGTTGTAAAAAGGGTAATTTTCAAATGTACAAGTGTGGCAACGCCGACAGTCGCTCCTGAGAGGAATTAAATTTTCTTGTAAAATTTAGACATTCAGGCTAGTTGGTTGAATAAATTACGCATGTACTTAATTGCTAACTTAATTATTATGTGACAGGCAATCCATGACCCAATATTGTATTCAGAGCAATACGCTATCTTTATGCAAGTCAATGTACGATTATCTCCGTGATTTTTATCAACAATCAGAACTAAAAATAGTGGGTGATTTTGTAATTGCTAAAGTTTTCTGTTATTGTTTTTTGAAATTTCTTGGTTTGACAGTAGTATTGAAAATTAAGAAACTTTCAATTTTTTTAATTTTCGAGAATTGAAATTAAATATAGGCTAATCTTGTATTGCTGTTTTTTGATTTTTTTTGTAAGATTGAACCAGTTTTCTTATGTTGAAAAAAGTTATGAGGGAGCGTGTTTCCCAATCTTCGGAAGGCTTTTATTTTGGATTTTTATTTATTTTTTTGGATAGCGGGGTTCAACCAGAGGCGGTGCATCCAAAAATAGTGATGGGGGGGGGGCAAGATTGTCACTAATGCTTGAAGGCTGTCTTTCTAACAGAACCCTTAAAGTACCAAGGGCAGTGACTTACGACATGGCCAATAGTAACCGAAGGAGTTACAGTAGGTACTAGACTTACAATAGTAACTCTTTGAGAAAAACTGCCAAAGCTGGTTCAGGAATGGTAGGTATTGCCTCGATTAAACAAATCGGTCAGATAAGAGTTTGCGAAAAGAAATTCATAATAATTTCGCCAGAGAAAATGACGTAGGATCGAAATGAAAAGTGTACCAATATAGCCAGTTCCCGATATATAGCCACGCAATTTGTCATGGTCTTAAAACCTGAACAAAAGGTTTTGATTCCCCCCCCCCCATCTCGAAAAACAATGTAAAAATGGAATTTTGTGCCGCAAAACATGCATTTTTGAAGTAATGCGTGTTTAAAAAATAAAAACGAGCAAATGTTTTGAAAAATTAGGGTTTTCATGTAGAAATAGGCTACAGAACGAAATTGAAACTTTAAAAATTATTGCTTCGCCGATTGCGCAATAGGCTATAGATCTATGAAGCGAGCTCGAACAAACTGACTCTTGATATTTTCCCATATCCGTACAATTCTAAAAACTAGGGCTTTACTGAAAACTGACACAGTGATAGTTTTTTTTAGAGAAGTATAATTGTAGACTAAAAGTTTTCGATGTCATGGTCGGTTAAAAGCTATTGAGAGACTTATAAGTTAGTCTCTTATTTTCTGCAGGCTACTTATGGGTTATGGATTTTTCTTATCTTAAGAGAACATCCTTTTTTGGGTCGGTTTTGTGTTTTCAGTAAAGCGCTAGTATTTAGAATTCTAAAGATATTGGAATAGTTCAATTTTTAATGTAAAAACCTTCATTTGTAGTTCTTGGTAGTAGCGAACACCAAATTAGAAAAAAAGAAATTCGATGAAAATAAAAAAAATAAGCTAAAAACACATGGTATCAAGTACATTAAGAGGGTCTAGCTTTACTTATGAACGTATAGTTACATTTGGGAACTAATAAATTATTAATATTTGAATTGTTATGGACGAAAAGCATTTGTGAAATCTATGTAATTATTTTGCTTTTTTATTTTCCAGGTTCACCATGGCTATACTAATGAATATGTAATATTGTTCTAAAAACCTCATAGTATGAAATAACCAAAAGAAAAAACTTAAAAAATTAGGGTTTCCAAAGTATTGATAAAATAAGATGGGGCGAAAATGTTCTTTTTTTATGCACTTGGGTCTTTATATATTTATATATTTCTTGGGTCTTTTAATATTTCTACCACCATAAAAAAAAGTCTACTTTTTTGAACCAATCGCCGAGTTGACCTAAAGCAGATTTTGTGAACCTCTCAACCTTTTTACCCTTGTAAAAGCCTTATAAATTTGTTTCATTTCTCAAGAACCTCTGCATCATAAGTATCGATTGGTTGGGAGGGGGGTTACCTCATATTTTGAATAATCCCTTTTTTGAGAAAAGTATATTTGCCCCCCCCCCATATTTTTGTGTATTGACGCCACTCCTTTGCACTCTGTATAAAATATCCTTCAAATTTTTTCTTGGTTGTTCACTTATTTGTGAAATCTTCAAGAAACAACCTGAGAGCTCCTAATCTGAAGACTCAACAGTTTTGAAATACTGATCAACTAAGCGAAAAACTAATATATCTGATCTAATAGAAAAAAAAACAGTAGTCAATTACACACACTTCAACAACAAAAAACTTGCAAATATTCTTTTGAGCATATGCGATGTAAAAACTTCAGTTAAGCTGCATACATGAGGAAAAAATCTATCATAATAAAACAAATCTTGATATTTTTCGTCTTTTGGTTGTTTGTTGTGAATAAAGAGAAATATTCAATATTTTTTTGAATTTGTTGCTATGTCTATGACACTGAAGTATTTTTGTATTATAACAGATCATTTAAGTAGGAATACTTTTTTTAAAACAAAGAATCAAATAGATTTTTAAATGGCCTGGTATTAAATAAATTTTTGCTAGTATGTAGACTATTTTTAGCATAACACATTGCGTGATTAGAAACAAAAGTTTCGAAATTAGCCTATTGTCCTTTTGTTTTGGCTGGTTATTAATCGATTCCTACCTCTTACACCTGCGCACTGTCTCCTTTCTCGGGAACCGTTGCAAGTTCTTTTCATCCATGGAAGAAATGCGCGATATTGATCTGGGAATATTCCTTGGAAATGATTTGTTAGCATTTTGTTGCCAGTGTAACTGTCTTAGACGAGCTATTACATTCTAGTAATTAGACGTAAGTATGAAGAAAGCATTCAATCCTTCAAATGAGTTTTAAGACAATAACTTCAAAAATCAAGTTTATAAGCGAAACGATAAGTGTAACGGGGAGGGGGAGGGCAAAAGAAACTTTGATATTAGTAGTGTCGAGGGTCGCACCGAGATACACATCTGGTGAGAGAAAGTGGATGCCCCCCCCCCGTGTCGTGTAGTCTGCAGGAGGCATTATCGTTCTTTTGCCTTTGCTATCAATTAGAAACTGATCATTTTATGCGAAATTTTTCAAGTTCTTTTGGCGGAATTAAGCTTGCCCTTTAAGCGCTTTGCAAAATTAAGCGCTTGGTGTAAAGAATGTATCCTAATTTTGACATTCTTCTGATTTTGCACCTTGTGTATGTTGAGGACCTGGTCTACTTCATTTACAAACTTATTTCTTATTTCATCAGAACCTAGGATACACTGCATGATTTATGGATTTTGTCTAAAAATTTTCAATTTTATTAAAATTGGATAATCCTTCTCCCCCTCCCCCCCTGTCTTGCGCTATCGAATTTGATTTAGGCCAAAGTGTAACCTAATGAAGTATTTTAACAGTGAACTGCTGTGAGATGTGGGAGATGAATCCCCTGTTTCGAAGGGGCCTTGCGAAATGTTTGTTTTGTAGGATATAAGTATATTTTACAAGTGTAATTGTTATTGTTTTTTTTATTTGTAATCGTATTTTTTATTGCTGAATTTATTCCTATACCTCTTTCCCATTGAGTACACATCGGAAATAAAAAGGTATATGCTGTCAAAAGGTTTGAGACATTTTATGCCATAGAATAAAACCGGAAAATATAATGGAATAGAGGGCCAGGTGAATGTTGCGTGCAATTATTTGCTTCGAGCAACCAAACCGCTACTGTACCCTCTCGTATGCACTTGTGTTGATTGAAACGGTATTGATGAAAAAAGTTGAGACGGTGCAAAGAATTTCATCACTGAGGCTCAGTCTTGGCTTTCGACGGTCTTGTACTGGACACAGGGTTTCGTTCATTGGGTCGAGGGGGTCCAAAAAAGATCTTTCAGGGAGGGGTCACCTGAAGAAGAAACGGTTTACCTTCCGTAGGCTTTGGATAAGGGTCTCAAATAAGGGTAATTTTTATCTGCATTTTAAAGACCACTTTACGAGTTGCGGAATTTTTGTGTTTTAAACCAAAGTAGTTATTTACCTAGATTTTGAAGAGGAACTTAGGAGGCTCAAATTGGGTAGCCTACTTGATCCCTTGATACTTGAACTGGGACTAGATAGTTATTTCCTTGGTACTTTAAATTCTTGTTAACTATGTCTTTTATATTTATGCTTTGTATTTTTTAGCAACCCCTGGAAGTAAGATATTTGATAATAAAGCATGTTTAGCTTCGCTTCTGCAAGGCCTTCATTTCTTCTTTTTTTTTGTATTTGAAGCGCTTCAGACATTATATATTTATTTTATTGTACATGTCTGTATGTAGTGAAATAGTGGTTCATCTTTGTACTCGTTTGCGCAAGCTTTTATCTGTAATTTTTGACAAATATTTACCGTATATATTGATCGAATGAAGAAATTTGCTTATCAAATTGTAATTTCTTGCGGAACATTTTATGAAAATTGTCTGGAAATTTTGTAGTCGTTTGAGTACAAAGGCGTTACATATCGTTTACTCGGCCAAGGAATAAAACTCGGGCTTCACCAGCCGTAGTGAAATGTTTGTTGAATGTATGATGAAATGGGATGCGTCATGTACTCTTGAGCAAGGGCCTTCTTACTCTCCACTACATGGTGTAGATCTTGGAGCGTGGTGGTTCCGTCGCACCGCGCCTCGTTGTGGCTTTCGCAGAACACTTCTGTCGCACGTGGTGCGTGTCACCTTGTACATGCGAATTTTAAAGTGGGTAACCTCTAGTTCTGGAGCTAAGGACCAAGGACTACAGGAAATAAGATGGGAAAGTATATTTCTCTTAATATTAAACACAAGCATTCTAGTAATGTTTTTTGAAACTCTTTTCCAATATTTTTAAATAGAGATGGTATGGTGGCTACCCTGACTAATATCGGGCAGCAGGGATTTGCACAGGAATTTAATCACGGGGGGGTATTCGTCAATCCCTCCTTAAAATGGTGAATTTTTTTATAAGGGAGTCTATGGAAATAGATAAACATACATATCTGAATTGGGGGGGGGGGGGCTGTATGTACCCGCTCAACAAGAGTACAATTTTCTAAGGCATAACCAATTACAGGACAAACAAATTTGGATTTTCGACCAATTACTGATGGAGCTTTCTGAGTTTTTAAATGTGTCGTGCGTTTTTTAAATGTCTACTTTCTGATCACTTCAATTTCGGCCCAAGGAGTACCATTCTCGTATAATTCGCTTGTTTAATTTTATAGCTCTTTAAAGTTATAAATATAATATAGAATATGGGCAATATCTTCCTTATACATAAGACAAAGTTGAGGGCCAGTTTTAACCTAAATATGTTCTCCTAAGATGAAAAGCATTAGGCATAGTACTAAAAGAACTGAATAAGCGTTTGCTAAGTCAGGACAAAATGTTCTTTCAGGTTCTTTACGGCTTCGCTTTGAGTGTCGTGAGTGTTATTGTTTTTTACTTTGTAAGGAGGAAGAGATTTTTTTTGATGATTTCTAGTATGTTATTTTACCCGTATAGTATTAATTTTTAGTAAGAGAGTTAAAAGTAATACGCAATAATTACACCCAAAACACACATTTAAAAATTAAATCAAATGTAAATAAGTAAGTAATGCATTTTTCCCGCTTTGTGATTTTCATAGATCTTTTATTTAGCACACAAACGTATGTAAACGCTATTGAAGGTTCCGCTTTTCACATTCTATTTAAGTAATATAGCACCATTACTGCTGCTACTGATAACTTGTCGCAGTGCCAAGTTACATATACAGTTAATCAAACGATCGTCGAAGGATCATAAAGTTAGAGAATTCCTCTGGAAAAGATTAACTTGCATTTTATCACTGTTGCTAAATTATAATCATTCAGTGCTCACGCCGGGATTTTGTCAAAAATTAAATATTTTCTAAATTCTTCAAAATTATTTTGAAAAAAGGGGAAGTACAGTCTGGACAGTAAATGTTTTTTTTTTAAGTAAATAGTAATAAATTCCAGGCCATTGGTATAAGCCTGCTAGCAACATACCCAAAGAATATATAAACGTAATATGCAAGGCCGTACTCAGGATTTTTTTTTTCGGAGGGGGTTTTACTGAAAAAAATTTTTTTTTTTTGGGGGGGGGGGGGTTACACAAACAAAAAAAAACGTATACAAAATTTGTTTATGTCCATTTTTGTTAAGTTTTTACGAGTCAGACAAACTTTTTTTGGGGGGGGGGGGGCTCAAACCCCCCCCCCCCACTCTCCTGGATACGGCCTTGGTAGTATGAACAAGATCCACTGTCAATTAAAGTATAAATCCTCCCATAACTTGGACGTATTACGGTTATATATGATTGCCTTACGTAATGCAATTAACTCCAATTATTTTACAGCATACGAGACACTAACCAGTTCTGGACAGGAATTTACCAATTGCGATTTTGACAAGCCCCCTCAGGAGGGTAAGGCCTGCAACTTCAACGTCGAGCTCCTCGGAGATCACTGCACCAAGGAAAACAATTTTGGTTATGAATTGGGCAAACCCTGTGTCCTCATTAAGCTTAACAAGGTGCGTAACTGTGTATCTGCAATCTGTGTATTAGTACTGGTACTACTACTATTAACTCGCTGCTGCACCAAGCCGCTTTTCCTTTTAACTTGTCCTTTTGACCTCTTCACACCCTGTTCGATGATGACCTGCTTTTCATTTAGGTTCAGATGCATGGCCTAAGACCGTAATCTTTGTCATCGGAACCAGTTTCATGCATAAACGGGGGTAAAGTTAAATAGGGTTGAATTAAATGGGATTCAGTTGAACGGGTTAGAGTTAGATGGGGGTCAAGTTACACGTACACTGTACAGATTTGTTTAATTTTGTTTCCAAGCAAAACATGCGTTTCTGTAACTTGCGTCTTAAGATCTATCATACTGACCCACTTTTCTGCGAAAAACAAAGCAGAGTGGAAAAGCTGAAAAACGTGTTATCGTGTCTTCGAATGTATTAAGGAACAGCTAACTTAATAATGTTTGATCCAGGATAAGTTTTTTTTTATCCAGGATAAGAAAAAAAATCCATACCAAAAGCTGAAATGTTTTTTTTTTTATCCAGGATAAGAAAAAAATTCTTATCAAAAGCTGCATTTTTCTAACTTTTTATTGTGAGTGAGAAAGAGGGTAAAACGTATTTAAGAAAAAAGCGGGAACTTTCTTCTGAATCAACCACCATAGAAAACTACGGGCTAAGCCACTCGATAGATATTTGCTAGATGAAGGTGGTTGGTCGTAACTCCAATTAAAAAAAAAACAACTCTTTAAGGGAAATGGGAACTTCTTGGGAGGGTGTAAAGAGGGAGGGTTTGAATAGATTTGGATGGAGGAGTGTGCGTGGCTGTGTTCGCCTCAGGTGGCTTGGTGTTACAGTGAGTTGTTGAAGAATACCACTCAAATGGTAGAAATCATTAACTCATTTGGGCAATTTTTTCTTTTTTATAAATTGAGCTGATTTCTGCCTAAATTTTACCAAATTGGGCTTTTTTAAAGGGCTTGATTAGTAAATATTATCTAGAAATTTATATTGTCCTAACTATTAATTCTGGATAGGAGATCATGTTGTCATCAGTGTCATTACACAAAAACTTGGAGGAGGGGCATATGACGTGTTTTAAGACATGAAATTGTTGCTTTATTTCTTAACAGTGTCTGTTCTAAAAGGCTTTTTGGAATCCTTTGGAAGCTAGAACAGGCTTTTGCCGTTGTTTTAGTTAAGTCATTTGATTTTGAATTACAAAATTACGTCCGTTTAGCTATGAAAAAAAAGATGAATAATAATTATGTTGTTGTCGGTGTATATTCTCCTTGCTAATAAGGCTATGAGATGCTTTCAAAAAATCGTAACGGGACTCTTATCGTTTCATTTTTATCAATTATTTTGTGTATTTTGCAAGAAGCAATCAAGTAACCTTAAAAAAGGCAACGCAAATTCTTTGTTTTGGTAAAACTATTAGTAAAATTTTGTTTCACAAGCTGATAGAAGTTATGTATTTATTAAAACAAAACTACACTAAGCCTAGAGCTTATTGATCGGAAAAAATAATATAAAATCACAAAATAATTAATGGAAAGATTATTGCATGATACTCCCTTCCCCAACGCCATATGTGCTTGTCTGGGCAATTTTTGTACAATCAAACAGTTCGTGGTAACGAACTGTAAGTAAGGAGCGACCCGGCTCAATGGTAACCGAAACTCTAAAAAACGGGATTTTGATACCAATAGATACATCAAAAGAATCAGATTTTAATTCTGATTTCAAATATATAAGTTTTATTAAGTTTAATTTTACCCATCAAAAGTTACGTGCCTGAGAAAATTTGGCTGATTTTCGAAAAAAGGGGGAAAGACCCCCTAAAAGTTATAGAACCTTAATGAAAATCACACCATCATATTCAGCGTATCAGAGAACCCTACTGTAGAGGTTTCAAGCGCCTATCTACAAAACTTTGTAATTTTACATTTTTTGCCATAATAAATATCAGGGATGCGTTTTTATTTGTTTGTTTGTTCTTGTTTTTTTTTTTTTTACCAGGGGTGATAGTATCGACCCATTAGTCCTAGAATATCGTAGGAGGGCTGATTGGAACGGAAATTAAAAGTTCTAGTGCCCTTTTTAAGTGACCAAAAAAAATGGAGGGCAACTAGGCCCCCTCCCACGCTCATTTTTTTTTTCCAGTCACCCGATCAAAATTTTGAGATAGCCATTTTGTTCAGCATGGTCGAAAATATGATAAAAATGTCTTTTAGGATGACTTGATCCCCCAAAGTCCCCAGGGGGAGGGCTGAAAGTTATGAACTTTACTCAATGTTAACATATAGTATTGGTTATTGGGAAGTATACAGACTTTTTCCGCGGAGATTGTGGCGGGGCGGGGGGGGCCGGCGCGGGGCGGGCGCTAGCGGGCCGCCTCGGTCCCGGACTGACATGGTCCGGGGGGCCCGCACCGGGCTCTGCCGCCCCGCCCGGATGTCAAAGCATTATGAAAGAAAAAGATCAGGAATTAAATATAAAAAAAAACAAGTTTTTCAACTGATCAACTGATTGTGATTAAGAGGTCATTTTTAAAGAACTGGAAAAAAAATTCGAACTATAGTTTAAAGAGCAGGGTATTGACTAGGGGGCGAACCCCTAATATACGTGTTAAAAATTTATGAATATAGAAGTTCGTTACGTAAGTTAATTCTAAGTTACGTATATTTATTACTAATAAAAACGTTCGTAAATAAAATTAAACAAGTTTCGAGAAAGCCATTTAACCAATTATAATATGCAAATTTTGTTTTAATAATTCATGTACGGTGAGCCAAAATCATAACCTGCCTTAATTCAAAAATGTTCAAAAATTAAATAAAAAAAAAACAAGTTTTTTTTAACTGAAAGTAAGGAACGACGTTAAAACTTAAAACGAACAGAAATTATTCCGTATATGAACGGGGCTGTCCCCTCCTCAACGCCTCGCTCTTTACGCTAAAGTTTGACTTTATCACAACTCTATTTTTTTAAACAATAAAAAAACTTTATCGTAAATAGCGAGGCGTTGAGGAGGGGACAGCCCCCTTCATATACAGAATAATTTATGTTCGTTTTAATTTTTAACGTCGTTCCTTACTTTCAGTTAAAAAAACTTGTTTTTTTTATTTAATTTTTGAAAAAAGGTTATGCCAGGTTTGCCTCTCACTCAGAATTTGTCTTGGCTTTACTCCAATTAGCCATGGCTCTCAAGTTTCATTATTGCCACCAAGCTGATTTTAATTCAAAAATCAACGGACTTGGTCTACATTGCCAAGGTTTTATGTTACACAATTATTATAATATGGGGTACAGTATTATAATGCCCGTGCCACATCATAGTCATATTTATCGATAAAGAAAGTCAAATATCATGAATAACAAGGCAATTTTCTTGATTTTAGCGTCACACTTGTATTTAAAAAGCAAAAAATTAAAAGTTTAAATAGTTTGCACCAACAGTAATTTGTGTCCCACTGTTCTCTACTAATACTAAGTCTTCTTAACTTTTGTCAGATTCCTCTCCCAGATAGAAAATCCGCTGTTATAAGTTTCCATCTTTTCTAGCTTTTTACAGTCAGAATATGTTTGCTAAGCTGATAAGACTGACATATTTTCGAAATAATTCGACTGATTACCGAGTTTTGAGATAAACGCCGACTATTGATCTACTACCACCTTTCACAATGCCTTGTATTTGCATTTTGATTGCATAAGAAATTTTGTTCAACTTTTTGAAAGAGGTCGCCTTGGTGTATTATTAAACTGTCGTGGCCGAGCCGTGTCCACTTATTTATAGTAGAGATCAAATAACAGTGTTGCCACTCGAAAAAAAAACGAACTTTAAAAGTTGTTGGAATGAGCCAAGTTAGAAGAAGATGAAATATGAGTTTGACGCTGGTGGTATAAGAAAATTCTAATAGAGATTAAAAAAAAATTTATCATATAAATGTAAATGACGATCCTTAGTTTGTAATTCCGGTCGTTGGAGACGGAGCAAATTTTAAAATGAGTCGAATAAATTACATTACGGAAGCTAGAGATTATGGGATATTATGTTTTAAGGGCATGCCATTTAATGGTATTAAAGGTACTCAAAAAAGGTATTAAAGGTAGCACCATTTCAAGGTACTGTTGCACTAATTGGTACACTGCGCGATAGACTGTCCAAAGAATGCAGTCATGGAGACCAGTAAAGCGGTAATTGCTATCTAAATTGATCGCAAAGCGGGGTTTCTCTTTGAATTTACAATATTTAAACTGTTGTTTTTGGGGTTTAGGAGGGGAAAAGCTACCAAGGTTAGGTTAGGTTATGTATTTAATATATGCTATGCTTTACCCCCATCCCCCTCATGTGCAAATATATCGGCCAAATTTGTGTCTAAACTATTATATATTCATCCTAATATTTTTGGAATAGCATTAACCAAACTTGACTTCTTTCGTGTTAAGTGATATAAATTTTGATACCCCAAAAATTAGCGAGCTCTGGAATTAGTAAGAAATCTCTTGCTTTGGAGCTTAAACTTTAAGAATAATATTGCCAATGATACTAGTCTAAAAAAAACGCAAATTATTTTGAATTTTTCAGTAATTTTTTGCTTGTCAGCACACAGGTGATAGAACCTAAAGTATCAAGGAGCCGCATCCTGAAATTTCCTATGTGTCATGTACACAGGGGGAGGGCTTTAGACCCATAGCTCCTCAGTCAATTCTCGATATTTATGATATTCCTGTAATTCCTTATGTTATCCATATAATATGCTTATTTTGTTACTTTCTCTAGTAACTTAGCTCTCCACCCCAAATCATTGGGCCACTCAAATACAAAATTATGCTTTTCTGCCTTGGTTAGAGTATACCTCCTCTGACCCGTCCCATAAGTTCTAGGACATAAAAATGTTATAATAAATAAACCTTTTTGAATCAGTTTATAGGTTTTAACTGCTGGTTATAGGTTCTATTCAGTAACAATAATATATTATATTCAATCTTTGTCTTTATCCCAGTTGTTTGTCTTAATTCACTTCTACTATTAACAGCTCACGGCAGCACAAAACCGCGTAAGGCTAACACAGCCACGCACATTCCTCCATCCCGATATATTCAAAGCCTCCCACTTCACATTCTCCCAAGAAACTCGCATTTCACTTAAATCTGCCCTTACGACAACCTCCCACCCCATTTGGGGACGACCTGCTTTTCCTTTGGCACTAGACGGTTTTAACCCACTTTCTTACCTAGTCATCATAGAAGGAATTTTTTTTGTCCCAGCCCAAGGACTTTTTTTCAAGCCTTATGGGGTAGAAACAGTATTTTTTATATTCCCTTGCTCGCTGTTTTGTTTGAACTTCAGAGGAGATTAAGTTATTACTTCTGTCATATCATTCCTGTCATGCGTTCCTTCAACAAATTCTAGATTCTCGGAAAAGAGAAATTTGACGATTTCGAGAAATATAACTTTCTCTGTTTTTGAGTATAGACGGTCTAACTGGAAATTTTCCACCGCACAAAATAGGACAAGTTTAGAGCTCCGTCTGGGATTGCATTCATAAACTATTTTTTTTATTGGGCCAAGGCAGATATTTTAAGGGAGTTAGGGAAACCTTTATGGCCTTATGACCGAAGATATGGATTGATAGCTAGCTCTGGATTTGGTAAGAAACAAAACCAGGTCTAATTAGTGTCAGTGAAGCATTTGGTCCTATTCAAACTCCTAGGAGATATAAATCAATTTACAGAGAAACAGGTGGGCTAACCTCACTATTGTCCATTGGTCACAAAACTTAAACTTTTATATAAAAAAACGATAGTATTTTTTCTTCAGTCTCAACTTCGGTAAGGCCACTCTCAACTATAGATCTGTTGAACTGAAAATATGCAGCATTTCCTAGATTCCATGTAGAATCCAGTAGATTCCAGATTCCTACAAGTTCACTTTTAAAATTGAAGCGCTAATTGTCAAAGCTCGAAATTTATCGTCAGTTTTAGAACTAATGAATTTAAAAGCATCAAAGAAGTAACACAGACCAGTCGAACTAATAATGGCTAATTGTCAGGTTGACTTAACTTGACTGACTTATGTCCCATCCGTCCTTGAAGGTCGTTTTGGGGCCTCTTCTTTAACCAGTTCATTGATATGCCTCCTGTAGGTGCTTCTGTTGTCGGCCAGGCGGCAGAGTTGTGGCAGGTTGTAGGGTGAGAATTTTTCTTTCCATCTCTTCGGAGAGTGACCTCTGGGGCGAGAACCGTGTACTCGTCCATCGAAGGTTATCTTTGGGAGACGAGTGCTAGCCATGCGTTGGGTATGTCCAAGCCGTTTGAGTTGTTTTAATTTTATATTGTACAGTATTGTGAATATGGGTTTTAGAATATGGAGAAATTTGGAGTTGGAGATTTTGCCGTGATAAGTGGTACCAGCGATGTGTCGTAGGGATTTGATTTCAAAGGTAGCTAGGCAGCATTGATCGTCTGTTTTTAGCGTCCAGGATTCACAGGCATAGATGACGATCGGAATAATGAGGGAGTAGAAGTCTCGTTTTGAGAGTTGTTGTTAAGTTCTTATTCCTCCAGATGGGCATCAGTGTTTTAAAACTGGAGTTCGCAAGTGTCAGGTGTCTCTTGATGTCTTTGATGTGGTTGTTATCAGAAGTAAGTAAGCTCCCAAGGTAGGTGAAGCCTTCCACCCACTCAATGGTATCTCCACCAAGTGAGATTTCCCTGTGAATCGAACTTGCGTGAGCAAAGCATGACTTTCGTTTTTGAGGTGTTGATGGCCATCCCGAAGAGGTTGGTAGACGAGTGAACGCTGTTAGCCTGAGATTGTAGATCTTGAAGGGACTCGGCTATTAGGTCTATGTCATCAGCATATGCTACTTTATCTATCGCCACTCATCTGATAAGGGCGCCAGGTGGGTTGTCTGTGAGTGAGAGGGCTGCAGATAGGAGGAGATTGATCAGCTCTGGTGATTTAGGCAACCTTGAAGCGCTCCGGTAGAGGTTTTGAAGCTCTCGGTAAGTCCTTCTCCAGTCATGAAGCGTCTACTGAACTTCTTATACATATCTTTGATCAGCGAGATCAGGTTGGATGGGATGCCAAAGTGAAGAAGGATGTGCCATAGACCTTCTCTCCATATCCGATCGAAAGCTTGTTTAAAGTCTATGAAAAGGTGGTAGATGCTGCGGCCAAGTTCGCTATACTTTTCCATGATCTGCCGAGCAGTGAATATCTGATCAATTGTTGATATATTAGGTCGGAAGCCGGCTTGGTATTCCGGAATGACCATTGAGGAAATAGCTCGTATACGCCCGAGCATGATTCTTGTGAGGATTTTTGCTGCGTGGCTGGTAAGACTTATTGGGCGGTAGCTGTCGCAGACAGCTTTAGAGCCTTTCTTATGCGGGGGGATTATCGTGGCTTCGCACCAGGGTGAGGGGAAGTGACATTTTTCCCAAGCAGCTGTGGCAATTTTGTGGTAAAGGTCAAGGAGTGGTTTGCAGTTTATTTTCATTAGTTCGGGCTGGATTCCATCGGGGCCGACAGCTTTGTTTGTCCTCAAGTCTCTGATAGCTGCTTCTATTTCAGAGTGAAGAGGGAGACGACTTGGACCTGTAGTGGTTATGAGGAAAGTCTAGAGACTTTTTGGATCTGGTTAGATGACCAGATTCAGTTTATTTTGAAAATGGTTTTTCCATCGAGAGTGGATTTCATCTGTGGATTGTATTTGGTTTCCATGTTCGTCGAGAAGGGAACACGCTTTGATGTCCTTCTTTTTGTCCAATTCCCGCATTTATAGAAATGTAGTGGGGGTCTCCTTTCTTGAAGGCCGATTCACATTGATCACACGTTTATTTAATAAAAGCAAGATGAGCACGTCTGATGGTTTTCTCAACAGCTTGTTTGAGCTTCTTGTATCAGTCCCTGCTTTCTTCATCTTACTTGTTCATCAGTTGGTACTTTTCGTCACAGAGGTAGATGATCTCGTATGTTATCCATGGTTTCTGAATGGTTTTTTGGGTACCCAGTGTGGAATGAGCGACATCACATATGATATTTGTGCTGCTAGTCACCAGGTTGTCAATATCTTCCTTAGACAGGATAGGTGGAGAGCTCGACGTGAGCTCCGAAATTTTTCTGATAGAATGGTGATATAGGTCATATGTGGGTTCTCGTCTTTCAGTAGATCTACTCGAAATTTGGGGGCTTTCTTAGACAACTTTGATGCTGTTTTAAGTCTTGTTTTGAACCTAGACATGACAAGCGAGTGGTCGCTGTCAAAGTCACCACCAGCTAGCGTGACTGTGTTTAGGACGGACGTTTTCCAACGTCTAGACACGAGGATGTAGTCGTTAAGTTTTTAGTTTTTCCATCCGGTAAGGTCCAGGATGTCTTACGGCGAGGTCTGTGCTTGAACAGTGTGTTTGTAATGACTAAATCGCTGTCTCTGCAGAATTCGATAAGGCGTTCTCCTTTTCTGTTCATTTTTCCATGTCCAAATTTGCCTATTGCATCTTCGTGTCCTGTGTGGTTGTTTCCAACGATGGCGTTGAAGTCACCAATGACAAAGATTATGTCCTTTTTAGGGACAGAATCAACTAGACTTTGAAGCGGGAGAAAGAAGTTTTCAGACTGTTCATCGTCTCTGCTGGTATCCTGAGCGTATACTTGGATAGTTGTGAGGTTGGTGGTTGAACCTTTCAGGCGGATCATGATGATCCGTTCCGTGAGGGGGGTTAAGGAGATTAAGGATTTTCTGGCTTTATTAGACAGTAGGAAACCTACACCTTGTCGATGTTTCCCATCATTTCGTCTCGAAAGTAGAAGGGTAACATCTTCATGTTTCTCTTCACCAGTGACTGGAAGATGGGTTTCGGCGAGACCGATAACGTCCCAGCTGTACTGTGTTATCTCTCTTATGAGTAGGTCTATTTTTCCTTGTTTAGCGAGGGTTCTAGTGTTGAGGGTACCTATTGACATAGTTATTTTTGGAGAAACAATAGCCTCCAGGGTTGTAGTTGTCAACGTAGATATATTTGCGCGATTTACGGTTGTCGAATTGTTGGCTGCCCCGGACGCGGTAGCTCTTGACGAATTATCGTCGGTTTCCCCGGTCGCGGTATCACTGGTTCTCATATTTAATCTCTTTTTCATATTCATCATTAAAATTAAAGAAGGGGTTTCTTGGCTGGCTTTGGGACAGCGGTAAGCCACTTCTCTCTGTCCCTAGTAGAGGCCTACTGTATCTATTACCGATAGTGCGCCCTTTTGGTGTCCTGCAACACCAGCAATTTAACCCATTGCTGGGGGAAGATTTGTGACTGACGGGACGTATCCATACGCCGATGGGCCCTGCCCAGTGCACATTAGAGGGATCATCCTCCTCCTCCATCTGAATTTATGGCCCCCAGACAAGGGTGCGCCAGCTATGTTTCAAGACCCCCAGAGACTGGGTCCCCCCTTGGTCCGTGCCTCACTACCCATGAGGTACCCTACATATCTGCAGGGCGTTCCCCTATCCGCCACCTGGGGACGCGCTGAGTGGCCTGGGAGAGGCCCCTACTGAGAACTCAGAAGTCCTACTTATCTTTGAGTGTGGATTACCTGATTGTTACCTTAATGCATTTAAATCTTTAAACATGGTACAAAAAAAAGTTGAATTTGAATAAGGCTTGAAAGGCTGGAACAATAGGGGAACTAAATCATTTCGATTAATTTATTCGAATGTCCGATTAATTTGCTAGCCTAAATGTAAACATGCTATTCGATGCGCCATTAAAATTAAAAGCAGTTGTGAATCTTTTGAATTGCCTCTAATGTGGGTTTTTTGGGGCATGATTGATTGGGGGGGGGGGGGAGCTCGGGTATTTTTTTTTCCAATCGGGGCCTATCTCTATTGATGTACGCCGAGTCGGGCGTCGGGCCACTGAAATCTGAATATCTTGAATTTCTGTTTGTTGTTGAGCCTTGTCTTGTAGACTGCATGTGCCCCCTACTTTCTAATAAATAAATAGGTTCCAGCACAAGCAACTTGTGGACAATTCACTAGGGAAATTTTTGTCACTTTTAGCTTATTTTCGATTGCAAACAGTTGAAAGATGCACCCTATTCTTTTGGGTACGGTGATATTTTAATGGAATGGTTAAACAGCTTGTTATTGGTGGTACAGCATAAAGTTTACTGTAAACCCTGAAAATTAGTGACATCTACAAATGAATATTTCTTGGTGGGTAGGGATTTTTTTCTTGTGAATGCACAACTTAATTCGACCAATACAGTTTTAGCTAAACCAAGAGATTTTGATTTTTATTGATCATGCTTACTAGATAATTGGAAGTTTTGATTGGAAGATCGAGAGATAGTTTGGTAATGCTTTTTTTTTGCCTCGGGTTTGCCCGCTTTTATGATTATAATCTTTTGGGGATAATTGGAAATGCTATAATTGGATAACCACAAGCAATACAACTAAGAAAAACATTTATTAAACGTATCACATAAGAAAATAAATCGTCTCACCTTTGGTTTAAAAACAAGAGGATAAAAGAATAGAAAAAAGATTAGGTAACACTGATATCAAACTGATATTATCCCTTGTTTGTTTCACCAGAAAAGTGATAAAAATAAAACCATGAAACCATCGATTCATATCTTAAACCAAGGTACGTCTAAGCGACGCCTAACATCGACTGATCCTTTTTTGTTTTACGTTTGTCACCAATGACAATAAATTCTTGCATACCTGTCCAAAGGAGAAAATTTTTCGGGGAAAAAAGATAGTTTAAAACTTATTTTTGTTCGTACTCTTGGTACCCCGCTTCATAAATGTCGGACCTTGTGTTCCTCTGAATGTGTAGGATTAGGACGGGAAATCGTATTTTTTATGGTTCGGGCCAAAATAAAATGTTGTCCCACCATGGTTGGTAAATGTGCCACAGGCTTCCTGGACCTGGATCCAGGCCTAACATGGAAGCAAATGTTTATATGCTTTTGACATTTTCAAATATACTGCTAAATCCTAAATCTTTTTGCAAATATTTTTATGTTACATGCTTCTAGATTTTTGGATGGAGGCCAGAAGTATACAACAGCAGTGCTGAAGTTCCTGAAAATATGCCAGCAGACTTGAAAGCGTACATCAAAGACATTGAAACAGGCAACAAAACTCACGTAAGTAAAACCAAAATTATGTATTTATTTAGTAGAAGAGTTTTTATTGTTATTATCGGTTTTTGACTAAGTCATCCATGTGTGTTGGTATCCTGGATCCCTTCACAGGTAAAAAAGCTATACTACTCCCTCACGTGCAATAGAAGCTTGGTCATTGAATCAAGATAGGACCAATTCATTTTCATGAGTCTAAACTAGGTATCCGAGTGAGATCTCACATATCCGAGTACGATATCCTTATTTTGCCATTGTCTGTCATTCATCTGTGCACTATTACATGGTGAATTTGAGGTAAATTACGAGTGTTTGTACGTTTACCGTTTCATCTGCCTCACTGCAGATAAGAATGGGTTGGACTAGGACAATATATCTGTACCGTAAGAGCTAGAACAGCTTATTGATTTTGACACCTTGTCTTGTGGTGTTGATACCTATTCTATTGTTTACACATAGTCCTCTTGATTTTGATTACCTAATCTTGATTTGTTTCTCACAGACTGCCAATTTTTTCAGGGTAAGTACTCTTTTCTAGTGACCTTGTGACTATCCTAGCCCGGTGGAGACCGGGCTACGATTATATATGAGATTTGAGTCGCTTACCAAATACCCTTACTTCCAACCATTAGAAAGCCTTCCTTAGAGAATACTATAATAAAGCTGTAGTATAGAACCAGAAGGTCATGGTCGGCTCAATTGAAAGTCGTATTCCATCAAAGCAGACTCGGGTGTGTAGTAGAGACAACCATAGGTATAATTTTCATTAATAATAATAATAATAATAATATATTGGAAACCCGTCGTATACAATAAATGTAAAATGACAGAGATAATTTTCATTGCGAGAAGGCGACCCCATCAGAGCAAAATGCTCATAAACATTGGCTGTTATGAGAGTGAGGAAGACCACACAAATATGTCCCAGCATGTAAGAATGGACCAGAAGCAGATAGGGCTTTTGTCTCAGGGATATAGTGAAAGGCTATTGTCTTTGAGGTTTCAAATATAGTTGGAATTATCATAATTAATTATTTTATGAGGACTGTCATTGATGATTTTATGTCCTGTAACTATCAAGGGAAAGGTCGGGTGGTTTCGGTACGTCGTTTACCCGATAATAGTATTCTATTCTTTTCTTCTTAAATATCAGCAAGGTGGGGACTACATAGAGAACTCTGCACTCCATTTAACGGCGATACTTCGGCCAATTTTGTTGTCTCAAAGAAGGGAAATATCTTCAATTGTAAAGATGAAGTCGGTATGACGGCGCGGGACCTTCGATCTGGAGATAACCAAAACCTTTATTTCTACTATATGAAAGCCGAAAATCCAAGTATGAGACCGTACATCAACCTCTTGGAGATCCGCTTTAAGGACTAATAAAGCACTCAAAGGATTTCAGTTCTTTGAGACAACAAAATTGGCCGAAGTATCGCCGTTAAATGGAGTGCTGAGTTGACGGTATGACGGCGCGGGACCTTCGATCTGGAGATAACCAAAACCTTTATTTTTACTATATGAAAGCTGAAAATCCAAGTATGAGACCGTACATCAACCTCCTGGAGATCCGATTTAAGGACTAATAAAGCACTCAAAGGATTTCAGTTCTTTGAGACAACAAAATTGGCCGAAGTATCGCCGTTAAATGGAGTGCTGAGTTGACGGTATGACGGCGCGGGACCTTCGATCTGGAGATAACCAAAACCTTTATTTTTACTATATGAAAGCTGAAAATCCAAGTATGTGACCGTACAAAGCGGATCTCCAGGAGGTTGATCTTCGGTCTCATACTTGGATTATCAGCTTTCATGTAGTAAAAATAAAGGTTTTGGTTATCTCCAGATCGAATGTTCCGCGCCATCATACCGACTTCATCTTTATAATTGAAGATATCAAAATAGTTGATGAAATCCTTGTTCTGGAAAAGCATCTCATCTGACTTCTCTTGGCGGATTCACTTTGATTGTATTCAACCCTTTGGTGCTAGGCTGGGAATATTTGTTTTCCTTTCCAAACCTTCTTCCATCAAGGTCCTCCCTCTGTACAGAACCTTTTGGGCAGGGTGCAGCCCTTCAAAGACCAACTGCTAATTTTAAAGACAAGGTTGAATAAAGTGGGATTGAGTGTCTTTTACAAGCACATCCAGGCATTGCTTCCTGAGAAACTTTCTCTCCTTGTGCACAAGTGTGTTGAAACGTCAAGATTAAAACCCTGGCGAGAGTACCCGAAAATAGCCTTGTATGGTGTTGCTCACCCATCTAGGACCGGCTCCGATTCCTTCAAAAGAATGTTAAAAAAAATATGTAAAACGTAGTGAGTAAACTACATTTAGGACTACTAATATATGAGGCACTAGGTGTGTTTGGCACTTAGAAGTATGTTATAAAAAAGGAGGATATCGGTTTGGGTGGTGGGCAAACATGTCGCAACAGAAAAATAAGCAAATAATTTCGCTTTTTCACTGGAAAAATTATAAGAATGTTTGGAAGGTTAGGGAGCAAAGAAGGAAATCCCTCCTCCCTTGAGTATGCGCAAGTTTTACCATCATTGTTCAGCGAGCCTAGCTAACGTAAACTAAAATTGTTAGCAATTCGTCTTTGCACTGACTGTGTTTTTACTTGTAAAGTGCAGTTGCTTCAGTAGGAATACTACTACTACAAAGTCGTTGCAGAGCTCAGGAGGCTGAAGCAGATACGCTAAGAGACGCTCCTCCTCAGTCTTATCCTGTTTGTAGCTTCTGCGTTTTCACCTCCTAAGAAATTTCCAAAGATTTGAAGATCTCTTGATATTATTATTACGTCTCTTATCTCCTACGGTAGTGGACCTGTCCTAGGAGTAAGGTCTTAGGTTATCAATTGGACATATCCAACCGAACCGACACAAAATAATCCAAATGTGTTCATATATGTATGAAAGACATATTTATGAATGTTAGACAAAGAAATGAAAGAAAGATGAAATAAAGTAATTTCGTAATAGGAGAATTTTGAAACCGCTGAATTACGCAACTTTCGTGTTGGAAAATTTTCTTGCTAAATCAGCTGATAGCGAGATGACGACAATTAATAATTAAATCTAATAAAAATTCCTTGTAGCGCAAACAGGTAATTAGTATTTCTCTATGCAGTTGCACTTAAGTATTCAATAGGACTCGTACAAGTTGCGGGCTTGCTAGTGTAGGAATTCAGGTGCCTGTTAGAACATGATGTTATTCTGAAAAAGAGCTACTCCAAAAATCTTGTTAAGCTAAGATTTCCTTCCAAAAATTAAGAAAAATGCCTAGTTTTGTTTATGCCCTATTCTCTTCCTTTTTATACAGACAATTTTTTTTACCGACAAAGAACAGAAAAACAAAATGGGGATAGCTGTCAAGATTGGGAAAACTATTTCGATTGTATCCTTGAACTAGTTTTTAGTGGAGATGGAAACCTTTAATTATTGAGATAACACGAACTCAAAAAGTTTTGAATTTTTCATGTTGTATAGTTTGCTGTAATATAACAGAACACGTTCAGAATAGGTTTTAAGGCTTGTGAATGTTTGGGATCCATGGTAATCGTGTTTGACTAATATTTTCATATTTCCATCGTGATTTTATTGGGGTGTACCATTGGGAAAAGCTAGACTTACGCCATTTAAAGGGGGGCGGGCGTAGTGGAATTTTATCTTTTAATCCAAGCTAGTATGTATAAAACGTGTTCTTTTACATTCAAAAGTGTAAGTTCATAATATGTTGTCTAAAAGCTGGGGAAATCGAAGTTTTTTCTTGGTGTTTGGAATTTTTGTATGGCCCGCATTTGGACGGCCCAGTCCAAGGAAAAAAACACTCCATACTGGGAGGGACCAAAAGTAAAGGAAGTCCTATTTTAACCTGATTTTAGCTACCTTTCCTTCTTTTGAGATTTATGTTTCATGCCCCCCCACCCCCCTCTGCAAATGACTTCCCTGCTTTGGCAGCATTTATTAACATCTCTGAGCCTTCAGACACAGCTGATGACAATCGGGTAGCTCGTGAAGCGTATTACAGCTGATCACTGATAGTCTGATCACTGCTAGAAGACCTTTAATGAAAAGACGGTTCAAGTTTCATCAAGACTTTCTCCAAAGCTTCTCAAAAAGTATTATCCCTACCCTCTTGATTATAAGATCTTTTCAATTTGTTTCCTTTTTTACATCTAAAAGGAATAATAAGGGAGCAGTAAGATAATAATATAAAAAACAGTGGTATCAATTAGGGGGGGAATCTCCCCCCCCCCCTCGCACTTCCGAAAAAACTATAGCTTTACGCCATTGTTATTTTCCTATATTTAAAATTGCCACAAGGATTTTGGATAAAGGATTAACTATCTATTGCGAAAAATATTTAAAATATATTGCAAAAAAGCCGAAAAAATACTGTTTAAGGTAAAACTTGGCGAGACAAAGGGTGTGATTTATTTTGAGGATTTGTTCGAAATTTGAAAGTATCCTGGTTGGGTTAAAGTATAGAACTATTATTGAGTAGATACCAGATAAAAGAAAATTATTGTGATGTGCGAGCTGGATTAACAACCCCAATGTATCAGACAAAAATGCTTAGTTCTCCCGTAAAACATGAAATTGTAACGTAAAAACATAATACTTCCTTAAATGTTTTACGTTGATTCTTCAATAAAATATAAAAACAAAAAATAGAGAAATTTTTGGGGAGAGACCTTTGCTAATGGCACTGATGAGAAATCACAATGAGCTCGCAAAAACCCATGCTTCTACTGTCTATTATAGACTTATCTATGTGTTTTAAGCTGAATGGAGTCCCATGTATGGAGCTCCATTCCAGAGAGCATTCGGGTGGCTGAGCATCTTGGGTTATTTAACAGTAATTTGAAAAAAATATTTATTAGGAAAGGTTTCGTAGTTTTATTTATTTATTATTATTACTATTGTTTGTATTATTATTATAGCAGAAGGGTTGATGAGAGATTGGTTATAGTTTTATTTTGGTTATGTAATTTATTTATTTTTTACTTAATTCATTCTTCTTCAATTTGATTAGTTATTTGTTTTTTAAAAATGTAAGTAGCCGCCCTGTCGCAAGTGGCTTTTTGTATTTTTCTTTTTTTTTGGGTGGTTATTAGTAATTTAGTTGGTATCTTTTTGTTTGTAAATAAAAAAAAAATTAAATTGAATTGATAATATTTCTCCTCTGTACTATTTTTATTTTTCTAGATGAATATGGTATGGCTATCTTGTGAAGGTGAGACTGCCAACGACAAAGAGAAGATTGGAACAATAACGTACACCCCATTTAGAGGATTCCCAGCCTATTATTATCCATACCTCAACGTACCTGGCTATCTCACACCTGTCGTTGCTCTCCAATTTGGTTCTCTTCAAAGTAAGGCCCCTTCTCTTTTCCTCTTCTTCCTTAGCTTGTAATAAATTCTGATTTAATCTTATATTTTAATAGTGACAACTGATCGCGGCTCCAGGCCACTTCAGGCCAACATATCATCCTCACGATTCTCCTCCATCCCAATTTGTTCGGGTGTCACCTTTTACTCCCTCCAAGGCCGTACCCAGGATTTTTTTCGGAGGGGGGTTCTACTGAATTAAAAAATTAGTGGGGGGGATTACACAAAAAAAACTCAAAACGCATACAAAAATTGTTCATATACGTTTTTGTTATATTTTTCCGAATCAGACAAGTATTTCGGGGGGGGGGAGGGGGGGCTCAAAACGAGTAACCTCCCTGGATACGGCCCTGACTTCCTCCTATGAAGTTCTTACTCTCTTCAAATTCTGCTTTATTCATTTTTCGGTTCATTGATGACCTACAAGAAGTACTAAGAAGAACATACACTGTGGAATAATAGATGAAAAAAGGAAAAAAATTATCAAGATAAGAAGCAAATAATTTTTAAAATATGAATATAAATGAACAAAATTATTAAATTTGTTTCTTATTAAAATAAAAAAAGCAAGTTATTAATAAAAATACATCAAAAATGAAAGAAATTCGTAGGTTACGTCAACAATTCGACTATAATTTTATAGCACTGCATAAATTAACCCTATAATAATGTTTATATGAATTAAAAAAAAAGAAACTAATTGAATTCGTAAAATTTTCAAAAGTGAAAACAAATTTAAAAACGGTTGGAGTCAACTCTTAAGAAATCGGCTGGTGTCAGGAGTCAACTCTTAAGAAATCGGCTCTTAAAATTTTGTTGTGAAATCACATTTTTTGGTTATATTCAAGTTACTACCAAGACAACACTGCCTTCTCCAATTGCAATGAATGAAGACTTATCAAGACAATGACAATTAACTAATATTTGTGAATTGTGGAATAGATAAAAACTAAATAAAAACCCAATTAAAACCAAGAACTAATATTAAGGGAGCTACCAAAAAAGTCAGTAGTTCCAAAATGGATAACCTTTTTTTTTCAGTATTATCTGAATTTCCGGGTAGGTTAGGTGTTAATCTGATCACACTAACCTTACCTAATATATTTTCTCATAAAAAAGTAAATATGCTTGTGACTTGAGAACTCTATCGATATCAACCGAATTCACTTGAGTATCACTGATATAGTACCACTTTGAACTTGGAATTTTGATTCCCAGATTGTCTTCCCAGATGTGGCATGGCCTTTTACTTCTTCAACGGCTAGCTTTAAGAATTCTATAGAGTAACTCAGAACAGACCAAAATTGCTCTGGAAGTTTCAGTTTCTGTGAGTACATTGTGGATTTCTATACTGGTATATATATATATATATATATATATATATATATATATATATATATATATATATATATATATAAACTGTAATTAAAAAAAAATTACATAATTTTTGTAATGGGTTCAATGCTATTGTCAATTGGTTTAGTAAAATATTTTGTTCGATCATCAAACTTCATTTTTTGGTATTGACAACATAAGGGGAGCTTATTAAGGGAGTTACCAAAAAAGTAAGTAGTTCCAAAATGGATAACCTTTTTTTTTTCAGTATTATCTGAATTTCCGGGTAGTATTGACAACAAAGCTCTTCTATTTAGTTTTAAATTTGGTTTATATTGAGAAGTTATATATTGTAAGTTGTTTTATAGTTATTATATTTTTTCCCGTTGCCCTGAATTTCTGTGAGGTAATCATGTTAAAGCTCTTCCAGCTAGTTTTAAATTTGGTTTATATTAAAACGTTTTAAATTGTGAGTTGTGAGTTGGATGTGGCTATTTTTTTTCAATTTCACCTTTTTCTATTTTCGATTTAAGATGGCTATGGTTTATTAGTAAAGTAGCCGAAACATGCATATTTAATTGTCATTATCTTGAAAAAGTCACAATCTGTTAGAATTGTTTTCTTGTATTTTTATAATTGAGATGGCTCTATGGGTATTTTATAGTTTGTATAATTTGATAAACAAACACAATTTAAAAAGAAGAGGGAAATTTTTCTCAAGACAGTGGAATTCAATTCAGTGAATATTTCGGCCCAATGTCCAAGGGCCGTCTTCAGCATAACATCAAATATATATATATATATATATATATATATATATATATATATATATATATATATATATATATATATATATATATATATATATAACTTATATTAAAATGCGAACTTAAATTTTTAAAAAAAACTTTTAAAAGAGCCCTAGCATTTCGGCTTACTTCAACGAGGTTCAACCAGGACTGATAAATAAAATGATGTGAGATGATAAATTCACTCAAACGAAATAAAATAATTAAATACAAGCTTTCAAATCTAATCTTGCTTTTTTGGTAGCTAGCCTCAAAGGCCTTTTTGTAATGGGTTCAATACTATTGTCAATTGGTTTAGTAAAAAATTTTCTTAGATAATTTTTAATTAAATTCGAGTATAAAGAATTTAGTGAATGTTTTTTTAATGCTCCCTGAAGACGGCCCTTGGACATAGGGCCGAAATTTTCACTGAATTAAATTCCACTGTCTCGAGAAAAATTTTCCTATTGTTTCTAAGTTGTGTTTGTTTGTTACGGAAAGGCAGTGTGGTCTTCGTCAATATTTACTGTATAATTTGTCTACAGGAAAAGTTTTTTTTAAAAAAAACATGATATATTTAAAGAAAGTATATAAATTTCTCTTTTTTTTCAATCTTTAACCTTTACTTTGAAAGAAAACGTAGTGCAATTATGTTTTCATTTGATAAGAAACTATTTCGATGATTGTTTTTGATAAAAGACTCTTAAACTGGTTTTTGTAATTTCCAAGGGAATTCAAAAGTAATTTAAGTCGTTTTCTTAGATTGACTAGATTAAGTAAGTTTACAATTCTCGCAATCGGAGATCAACTTATTAAATAATGCTGATCGTATTACTGAAGGGCCATAAAAATGAAACTTTAAATTGAGAAAAGAAGCTATAAACTGTTTCAGCAGTTAGCTTTTATTCATGCGAATTCAAGTTAGAAATCAAGGTTCTTCTCGAATTTTGATAAAAATTTCATATTGGTGAATCCTATGGAATGATAGATTTCATAAGAGTCTCGATGCTCGTGGGTAGGGCTCCTTGGAACCATATACATAGTCTCAGGAGATGGGCATACTGACTGAATTCCACACTGACTATGGTATTTTTTTCATCTTCCAGAACAATTCGTTCCTACTTTTTTGAATTCTTGACGAAAATATGTTGACGTGTCCCCAGCATTTACTTTTTGGAGGTCTGAAGAGCGATAAATTGTAGTTTTGATGGGTATTTTATCGTGTTGAAACTTAAACATCACCCAAACAGTAGGCTGTACCAAAAGTGTAGTTCAATCCCGCTTTCCAGGGCTATAATGAGATAAAGGTTGAGATGGCTAGGGTACGTTCTGCAAATGAATGATGACAGATTGCCGAAGATTGTCCTTTTGTGCTGTCTAGGGCTAAACGGAAAGCAGGTCGTCTGCGGTTGGAGTGGAAGGATGTCATAAAGAAAGATTTAAAGGAAATGCGAACTTCCTGGGAGGGTGTAAGAGGGAAGCTTTTAATAGATTGGGATGTAGGAGGAGCGTGGGTGGCTGTGTTGGCCTCAGGCGACTTGGTGCTGAGGTGAGTGGTTAGTAGTAGCAGTAGTAGTAGTTAAAGTTCAAATGGAAAATTATTTTATTTTCCGATAACTGGTTTAATGTTCGGTTTTGATTGGGCTATAATCTATTGAATTTTGTGGACTAACCGCATCATTTATAATTTTTGAACGGGGCCCGAATTTTATGCTTCTGGCTATAAAATTGCCAAGACAAGACTATATGACACATATGTTTAAACAAACATTGATTTTCATTTCTTACTTTTTAGCGTTGTCTAAAAAAAGATATTGAGAGTATTAAAAAATAGTGTCAACATCTAAAAATAAATAAATTCTCGCACTTAGGGAACCATGGTACCAGAATGCGCCAGCTTCATTCCCTCCTACGACGCCAGTTCTCAACCGTTATCTTTAATGGTTTGATTGTCGTAACTGTTAACAAGGAATATTTAGTCTTATCCTGGAGAACGCAATTTGTGTTACTTGTCAAGGAAATTTCACCATAAGTAGTCTGTCATAAACTTATTTGAAGTGAAAATAATCACTCTTTGTAGATCTTCGTTTCCTAGATTCACACGAAGAAGACAAAAAATGCAAAGAAAAAAAACGGAAGAAGTCGCATCTCAAAACTTGTTCAGTTGAAGATCGCTAGACCCCCAACAAGCTAAGCTTCTTAGGCTAAACAATCGTTGGAAGTGCTCATTTTCAAGTATACATATATAAATATTGGTTTATTGAAGGGCTCTTCCTCAACCCCCTCCTTCACATGCCATTTCTACTGGAAGCTCATTGAACGCCCTTATTATGTTCACGTTGCATTATGGAGAGTTCATTGCTTGTAAATTATTAGAAAACTTCAAATCTAATGAGTTATCCCTGGGGGAAAATTTTCATTTGTTAATAAATCCTCCACTTACTTGACCATAATCAAGAAAACACGTGGATGTGCTTGCAACTTCATTTACTGCAAAGAACTAAAAGAGATTGAATGACCTTGGTTGAACATTCCTATTGCCTTGAAAATAATGACGTCAGAATGGAAAGTTCAAAAATCGATTGAAGGAAATGGAACTTGCTGTTCTTATGAGATGGAAAATGATAGTAGCAGCTGTATTTTGCTTTCTAATCGGCATTTTGTGTTCCAAGAAAATGTCATAATGTCAAAAATAAACCAGCTTAAGATTTTATATCTTCGATCGGCTGTAGTAACTCCAAAAGCGGTATCTTGTAAAGCAAAAATTTTATTTATAAGAGAATGAGAAAAAAAATGTTTTGGGTTTGTTTACTCTCGTTAAGAACAACAGTAAAATATGTGCTGAGAGATCCGTTTTCAGTCACTTATGATTCTACACATATTATTGTTATCCAAGGCTGTATCCAGGGGGGGGGGGCACCCGGTTGTAACCCCCCCCCCCCCCGAAACTTTTGACCGAGTCGAAAATTAGTAAAACCTTAGTAAAAATTAGTAAAATTAGTCGAAAACCGAGTCGAAAATTAGTACCCCCCCCCCCCGAACAAAAATCCTGGATTCGCTCTTTTTGTTATCCCTAACTATCTAAGGTTTTTTTTTTAAGAAACTGCGGCTTATTTAGTTAGTTTGTTTTCTATATTTAATCTGAATACTATTACTGCTAAAAGCTCATTGCAGTGCCGAGCTGCATGAGGCCGAAACAGCTCAGCATGCCCCCCTTCACCCCAATCTGTTCAAAACTGTATTATTTCCTCCTTCCTGTAGATGTCCAATTTCATTTAAATCCTTCTAATGACCTTTCCCCACCAAATTGAGAACTTCTGTTTGGCGCCTGGTGAATAGCCAGAAAGCCCAAATTTTGGGAATCTGTCATCCTTCAGTTATAGCCCTATATCTTATAACCCTCAATATTGGGTCACATCTTATTTTTCGTACATCTTATTGTTTTATATATGAGCAGTCACACGGGGACTTTAAAGAATACTTTGACAATCCCTTTGGAAAATATCTAGCGAATCTTCCTCAACCTTTCCAGTGTCCCGCATTTCAGAGCCCTACTTGGCCATTCTCAATCTCGCCTCTTACAAATACTCTAAATAACATATTATATTACATTTTATAATAAATATATATGTATTATATATTATATTATATACATATATGTTACTACGAGACAGTAGCATTTGGAGAATAATACTGGCTTCTATATGTGCTTTTTCTTCTCCTTCCCTCCTTTTAACATCTGCTGGCTATTGTTCAGGTTAGAATAATCACTGAACATTTAAAAAAAGGAAAATATATATGACTAATCATCCGTGACGAGTCTAGGGATGAAAGGGGATACCATAGGGTGCCCCCTCTAGGGATGAAAGGGGCACCTTTTTGTAATATATCCTGTAGATAACTTTTCTGTTTCTCACCACTTTAATATTTAACAAATGTTATTGGATCTACTGCCCTATTATTCAGACATAAATTTTCGTATGTTCACTGCTAAGACCTGCTATTGAAAAGGTTCCTGTCGCTCTTATGGGAAAATCGCCCAACCTCAAAATTTTGAAAAGGATATTTTACCCCCCCCCCTCCCCCTCTACTGAATTTTCCTGATTGTATGCACGTGAATATTGGGAATTAAAACAACAATTCTCTCAAGATATTTGGAGGGGCCAAGAGTCAGGGGAGGTTCTGGCTTCTCTTGTCCCGGGACAAAATCTTGATTAGTGTCCCCCCTCCTTGTTGCTCATATAGGAAGTTTAATTTGTATCACATGTCTCATGTGACAACAGTATCAATTTATTGGTGATGAAGCTTGATTGCAAAAGACCGCCTATGTTTCACAGAATCGTTCCTTTGGTACTTGGCATGCCGTTTTATTCTGGTTACCTTGGATTTTATCCGTGTAATCCCCTTGACAGAAAGGGGGAAAGCATTACACCCAGACTATGAAATGAGACCAAATGACACTTAGGGATACCAGGAGAATAAAAAAGCTGGAAAATAATGATTGGTCGACTGCGAACGCTTGATCTTACGGTAGGCTGGTGATGGGGTCTATCCATCCTATGTTGTTCATAGTCCGAAGGGATCTGAATTCCCTCCTGACCATATTAGTATTAGCAATTTTTTATGGCTTAATATTTTTATTATTCTCCTATTTTTAATTGGCGGATTTTTTTGTGGGAAAATAATCTTGGTTGCTCCTCATCCTTATCCTGAAATATTAGTGTAAATATATTTTGTTTAGACGTTAGTTTTTTCAAAACACTTTTGAATTTTTTTGAAATTTGGATATAAAGCTTCAATTATAGATATTTGAGACACCCTTCTACTGGATAAATTATTTGATAACCCCACGAAATTTCTGATTGAGTTTAAATATGTTTTCCTTGAAAAATGAAGTTATGCACTTTCCTGGAAATTAAATAGAGTAAAAAAAAAACTAGCTTGAATACTTACCTGTGTGAAATAATTTTATGAGTACTTAATGTCCTACAGCCATCACGCTCGAGAAGTGAAGTTAGGTTAATCCTAATGAAATATACCTAAATATGATGAAAATAAAATAATTTAGTAACAACGTTATAGAAACTACAACAGAGAATTTCGGAAATCACGCCGCCCAGAACGCATTATTTGAAATTGTATTTAAATGGTAACCTAACTTAACCAAAATACCAACTATTTACAAAACATTTTATTAAAATGTAACTACATTGTAGTTTATCTCTCTCACGCTAAGCTGATTATCACCGAGTATATACTGAAATACAGGAAGACGCCGGTTCTACTCAGACCAAGAACTTGAGTTTGGTGGCTATAAGACATAAGTACCTGTATATGAAATGTATCCTAACTGAGATCAGAAATTAGACTTCTTGTATTCAGATATCGGTTTTTCTTCTTTTTTTTCTATAGCAAATAAAGACCTTTATTGTGTAATTGTTCTTTCGCAATCATCGATTTACTCTGATTACTTTCCTTTTTTTCGCAATATCGCGTATAGGGAAATTTACGAAAATTACGCGTATAGGGGTATATTTGTATAGGGAAATTTACGAAATGATAGCTGTATGTAATTAAGACATGAGTACAGTTTAAAAAAAAAATAATTTAAAATGACTGCTATGGTTTCAACTCGAGACTAGTCAGTTTGGGAAACCAACAAATAGTTTCTTGTTAAATGTAATTCATATAATCAATATCAGGTGTGATAATCCATGAACATATTGAGAAAGGGGGCAAAATTTATTTTCAAAATCTACGGTGGGGTGCTTTGTTGTTTTTGTCGATTTTTTTCCAGTGAAAATACCCAAAAAATGTATTTTTCAATAAAAAATGCAAAAAAAATCATAACGATGGGGCAGGCAAATAATCTAGGGGAAATTTGACCCCCCCCCATACGTTCATACGCCTGATCAACACGAGGAACGAAAAACCAAAATAGATAGAGAAAGCTATGCTCCTAGTAAAAAAACAACTTTTAAACATATTTTGAAGTTTTGTTATTCGAAGAAAAAGTCATTGTAAAAAGTTATATTCTGAGTAAAAAAAATAACTTTTAATGTATTCTGCAGTTTGTTCTATATTGCAAAAAAAAAAAAAAATCAGGCTGAAAAGTGGAGGAAAATGTAAATAATATTGCAAAGAAAAAGACGAACAATCTGACTCAAAAGATGGTGAAAGCGGAAATGATGCATTTTGATTTCAAAAATTGGAACAACGAGGATAAATTAGCTTACAGCCTATGTCAAACACAGAGTTTATTATGTATGAAGAAATGAAGAATGCAACGAAAAGAATTTTCAATGAAAAATAAAGTCAAACTATTAACAAACAGAAATCGCCAATTGCCGTAGTACAGTTATTGTACTGTCCCCGTCAAAGCCCTTAAAATGGCTAGAATATGTAAAGTACTAACTGAAAACTAAATGTGTTGTGTAAAATACTTTTCCTGTGTAGTCAAGGGGAATGGATTTAAAAGAAAAAATCAGTGACGAAAATTAGGGCCTATTTAAATAGCAAAACTAAATTAATTGTCATGTGTTTTATTACAAAAAAGTTTTTCTGTGAGCTTGATTGTTTTTTGGTTTAGTTTTGTCTCGTTTTGTCTCAGCACAATTGACACCTTAGCCTCAAAGGGAGTTTGAGGGGGTGGCAAGCTCACTCGTATCTTTTGGGAACTTTTATTCACTGCGTTGGGAACTCCCTGTGGTGTTGTACATTTCGAATCACTAATTCAAAAAGAAACGCGAAAAAGGTGAATTAGATCGAGAACATTAGCAGGAGCATCAAATGGAGAGGGATTGTTCCCTAGATTATGAAAAATATCTTTTTGGTACCTTCACTGAAAATACCTTCTTTGATATTTTCATAAAAAAAAATGTCTCACCTAAATTTTGAAAAGGACGTTTTGCCCCCCCCCTTGCATTTTCCTGATTTTATGCACCTGAATACTATGAATTAAAACAAGAAGTCTCTCAAGTTATTGTGAGGGGACAAGAACCTGTGTTTACCAGAAATCAGGGGTTACTTGCAAAAATTTGTATTAACCGATGTTCAAGCTTAAATATATGTTAGAACATAGAAGCGAAGCTTCAAAATTCTGACGTTGACTTTCTGCCAGATATGGACGATATGTCTACTCCATTCCCCTGTCAATATCAGTTCAATTACCCTCACTTCATGACACCAGTGTTTAGCTTCCTGCTTGGGATTCGGATAAATGAAACTGTCGGAAGCCAATGTGATCAAGCACAGTTTTTCAGTAAAAAAATGTTTTGCCGTCAAAGCCTTTTATGTGCGTAAATGCGGAGGGAGTTCTCTCCTATAGACCATAGACACAGCTAAATATTTTTGTCTAGGGTGGGAGATGCTGAAAATACTGGTGGGGAGGGTGCAAATTTAGTTTTTAATTAAAAGTTTAGCTTACATTTGTATTTGAGCTTTTGTGGGGGGGGGGGGGCGAGGGATAGGGGTCTAGTTCCCCGCCGCTTGTTATACAATAGTCTAAATGGACCTCGACTTTATAGTGCCTCTTCTTTTTTTTAGTTGAGGAAGTTGCGTGATAAACGTTTTTCCGTCAGTCCATTAGTTGATGGTTTCCTTCCTGTAGAAACTAGAAAAGAGAGAAATAAAATTTCAGGGATACTCGAGGAAATTCTCTGCAATTTATTGATTTCTTATCCTGGGAGAATCAATTGACTTGTTCTCCATTTGGAATACAAATAGTGCGGCTGTGGTTGACAATTATTCTTATTGTTAATATTTAAAAATCTGAAAAAAAATGTTGTTATTCTTATTTGAGATATGGTGTTATTACTTGAAATTTTCATCTAAGTCTATGTCTCTTTTATATGAGATTCAGAATATCCAAGTGTTGGTTAAACCTACCAAATTATTTACAAAAATTACCAAAAAACTTGAAACTTCACAAATTTGGGAGATTGGGATGACTTCGTATGGAATTGTGATTTTGACTAATTTTGTTCTGTGAAATTTTCATTTTTTTGGATAAGTGGTTTGTAACAACTCGGAGGACTAGGGTTCTTTGGGTCAAGTTCATAAATTCAACTTATTAACTTATACAGCGGTCTTTATCTACTGCTAGTTTTAGGTTTAGGTTATAGGTTAGTTATAGGTTTTCCTGTTTGTTTGACCAATTTGTTTTTCTCTTTTAGACGGTCAAGCAGTGAACGTGGAATGTAAGGCGTGGGCCAACAATATTTCACGTGATCGTCAGCGACGTTTAGGCTCAGTGCATTTTGAGATACGCATGGATTAAATTCAAAAATAGACGGAAGTTTTTTGTATAGTGATTATTATTAGTAGTTCAATTTGAAGTTTTGTTAACGTTTCTGGAAATGCCTGTTGTCTGAATGAGAACCACTGCCGTTATCATTTCTTTGATGGCCGAAAAAGGAGTAATTGATTTTTCGCTATTGAGAAGCGTTGTATATGGCAATACTGGTCGCAACTCGTTTCTATTAAGATTATATGATGCATAGAGTGTTATATTTCGTCTCTAGAGTGAATTCACGATTGTTGGGAATTTGAATTTTCTTTTTGCACCTTATAATATTCATGATGATCGTGAAAAATGCTCAAACATTACTGAATTTAACATCAAACAATAGTACATTCTTTTTTCATTCAAATTATATTCCTCTGTTTTTTAATTCTTTTAAATTTTGGGAATGACATTTTCCGCTAAAGATGTAGCGACAAATAGCTCAAATTTCCAATTTGGTTCCAGCAGTCGTGAATCTACCCTATTGATTATAGAGACTACAGTTAAAAACAAGAAATTCATAGAGGATTTGCGCAAAAGACTCCGCCCTAAGATCATACTATGTATATAACATCTCCATCGTTGTTTTTATCGAATCAAGCTGCAATGTAGTTACAATTAGTTTGCAAAAATAATCAGTATTTTAGTGTTTCATTCTCTTGTTTTATATAGGTCGACAAGTAATAAACTTTTTCTTTTAATTTACATGGAGAATTTTTTAATTCCTTCGTCCTGTTTCAAAAGTTTTGTTAAATAGGTTTGACAAATAAACGAAGGAGCCCGATAACTGTGTTTGCGGAAATGAAAAGTGATAAGATATGGTAAAAAGCAACAACGTATCAACCGATTTTGCTGTGTCCTTTGTGGAACAGTCACCCCCCCCCCCCACACCTTTCTTTTAAAGCTAGACACAGATTTACTGTTGTAGTTTCACCTAATATATCGATGGCTGATGAATAATATACTGGTGGAGACAAAATATTTGGCAGTCCTAAGTGGTCCTTTACCGTTAGAGTTGGATTGAGACCTCGTGGGATCCCTAGGATAATAAGATTTTAGTCAGAGAGGATTTTTGTCAAAATATTGAAGCAATACAGGTGAGGGGCCACATATTGAGGCTATTCATCTAACAAGTTTGACTTCTAGTTGAGACCCCCCTTGTCTGTTGGTTTCAAATTAGTCGTTGGAATTACGTTTTTTTCTTCTTTTTTTTTCTTTACTGTAAAAGTTTTGGTTTAAGGCAATTATAGCGAGTATCCAGTAAAGGGTGGGCATATTCGGCCTTAGGTGTCGGATTAGCTAGAAACATTTGTGGATCGTTTCCTAGGCCAAAAAGACTTCATATCTTTGTTATGGAAGGGTAGACGGCCATAAAAAAGGATTTGTAACTTTTAGTCTCTGATTGGTTTAAAACTTACATTTATAAGTTCGTAGGCCAAGGGGCCCTAATGTAGGCTACAAACAAAAAACTTAACGGGCACATTCCCCCGAAAATGGTCCAAAAACTTTTCTGATCGCAATGAAACTTATATCCTTAAGTCATTTGGCTAAGCAAAAAATATTTGTTTGCCCAAAAAAGAGCCAACAAACTGTTTCTTTTCTGTTAGTCCAGCTCGAAAATTTTTCCGGATCGTTTCTCGTACTAGGAGACCTAAAATTTTTGTGGCGGAGTGTTACGGGCCCCAAAATCAGGCAAAAAGCCTTTCTTTTTGGTTGGTTTTGAAATTACAACTCAAAAGTTTTAAGCTGAAAAAATATTGATGTGCTCTATACAAGGATCAAAATAGTTTTTTTCTGAACGGCTTGAAAGTTACATTCGCATGTCCTTCGTTCAAGCAGACCCCTATGCATAAAAAAAGCTTGAAGCAAAACTGTCTCAATTTATCGTATTATCGTCTGTTAAAATTTAATCTTAAACGTTTTAATCGGCTAACCCTATTACAGATTAGGCGGCAGTTGTCATTGTTGGCTAGTAGTACTGTTTTCTTGATGAAGCTATGCAGTTGAATTTATTATTGAAAAGCTAGGAACGGAGATACCACCTTTGGCTTATTCCAGACATCTAGAGCCATCTATTATAGGCGAAGAAAAATGATAGCTTGTTGCCCTCCCAAGTCTCAAATAGCCTAGAAAACACTACTGCCTCAATATATTGGTCTACTCTAATATAATAATATAACATGTCAACAAGGAAAATATAATGCTATGTAAAAATCTGAGTTACACACTGTCTTGCTCCTAATTCCAGTGCTCAGACATTATATAGCCTCCATATATTCAGAGTACCAATGGGATAATTTCTGTCTAAAACCCTTACCCCAGAAAAGCAAAATTAATAGCATATACAGAGGGAAATAGGGGACAAATCCTAGTTGATGAATCACACTTCTATCCCCCCCCCCCAAGAGCTAAAAATTAAATTCAAAGTCATTAGAATTAAATACTTAGAAAAACCGGTAATGTCATACAAGGGGACGTCATAGAGTCTCCATGTATGCAGGGTACCAATGAGATAATTTCTTTCTGAAACCCTTACCCAAGAAAAGCAAAAATAATAGCCTATACAGAGGGAAGTAGGGGACAAATCCTCGTTGACAAATCACACCTCAACCCCCCCCCCCTCACGAGCTGAAAATTAAATTGAAAGTCATTAGAATTAAAAACTCAGAAAACCGGTAATGTCATGCAAGAGGACGTGATAGAGTCTCCATGTATGAAGGGTACCAATGAGATAATTAATTTCTAAAACCCTTACCCTAGAAAAGCAAAAATAATAGTATATACAGAGGGAAATAGGAGACAAATCCTGGTTGACGAATCACACCTCAATTCCCCCCCCCCCAAAGAGCTAAAAATTAAATTGAAAGTCATTAGAATTAAATACTTAGAAAAACCGGCAATGTCATGCATAAGGACGTCATAGAGTCTCTATGTATGAAGGGTACCAATGAGATAATTTCTTTCTAAAACCCTTACCCCAGAAAAGCAAAAATAATAGTATATACAGAGGGAAATAGGCGACAAATCCTGGTTGACGAATCACACCTCAATCTCCCCCCCCCCCCCAAGGGCTAACAATTAAATTCAAAGTCATAAGAATTAAATACTCAGAAAAACCGATAATGTCATGCAAGAGGACGTGATAGAGTCTCTGTATTACAGGGTGATTATGGAATGATTACTTTCTAAAACCCTTACCCTAGGAAAACCGAAATAATACTATATGTAGAGGACAAATTCCTATTTTATTCTAAAATAAATTTCGCATTCCTAGCTCTCATAGTTTGGTTGTTTATTTAGGACTCACCTGAAAACGTCAAGAAAGCTTAGCTTTTCTTCCCTCTATTTTTTTGCATAAATATTTTGATAACCCAAATCTCTTTGTTTTGGCAAAAATCGAGCTTCGAAGGCTTTTTGTAGCCTTGCTTCGATTATTCAGGTGGGCAATAGACAAGTAATAAGGGTATATGGATACTATGGTATAGGTTATTAGGTTATAGGGTACTATGCTTGAAGTGTAAAAAATATAATAATGATCTACAAATGAATAAACTTTAGCTCCAAACCCTAATTTTTAGCTTATAACGCACAAATTCATTGCACAAAGGCAAGGTTGATGGAAATTTTGCCAAAATTTCAGATAATCTTTTTCAGATTTAGTGCTTCTTATTTAGATTATTCAGATATAGTACTTTTTATTCTTATTCAAATTGATTACTTTTAAAAAAAAGTTTCTTATTGTTCTAATTAAGCAAACATAGTGTTTCAGGAGGCGTTTTTAAAGAACTGGGACAGAATTCAAATTTAGAGCAAAGAGCGAGGTGTTGAGGAAGATCAACCCCCCTCATATACGTAATAATTTCTGTTCGTTTCAGGTTTTAATGTTGCTCCTTACTTTCAGTTGAAAAACTTGTTTTTTATTTAATTTCTGATCGTTTTTTAAATAGTTAACCGAAAATCTGGCTACATCTCCAAGGAAAATCCCTCCTCCGCACGGATTTAGTCTCTGGATAATTCAATCCTGATGAAAACTTACTCCGGACAATTACCCTTAATATCTCTATATGTAAAATTGAGTCGGCAAAGAGAAAGCAAGACATATGACGAATTTCGTATAGGAATTCTTGTAAATTTCCCCACAAAGATTCACTCTCTGGAAACTTCCCTCTCCATGAAAAATTATCCCCGTGGAAAATCCCACCAGCAGAAAATCGCCCCCACCCGAAAATCGTATCACTCCTTCCCAATAACAAATGCTATACGTAGTGGAGTTTGATTAATGCTAATAAAATAAAACAAAATAGGATAAAAATATAACAGTTTAGAAACAAATTTCAGCTATATATTTGCACAACCGGGGGTCGGGGGGGGGATACAGTAATAGCATATATTAAGTACGTAACCTAACCTAGGTACCTTTTTTGCCCTTAAAGCCCCCAAAAAAAAGGTTTAAATATTATAAACGCAGTGATAAATCACTGTTTACACTGCTCAGCATAGGAATAGTCCCTTGAAAGAAACCTGATGGACTAGTTTCTTTAGCATATTCGCTGTACAATATCGTGCGTGTGTTACAGATAATGCAACAGTAGGCTACCAATCCGAGAAACGTGTCGTTGAAATCCAGATAAACAGGCGAGTCAGTTAAAGCCATTTAGAACTACTGGGGTATGTACTACATAATGACACACGTAAATTCAAGGAAGACACGACACAGGCAACAACACTGAAAAAATGTAGGATCTACGTTTTATTTCAGACTTTTAATCTCCTGATATTCAATAAACAGTTGCGTTCGCTTCCCTCCGTGTCTGTGATTTCATGAAACCTGTTGTTGTACTAAGTGAAACCCAGTAATCACAATGTCCTTTTAAGCCAGTGTGTGTCACAACAGTGAAGTAGTTTTTTTGTGCTTCGTTAGCAAAAGCATGCGGAAGAAGCTAAGGACTCAGTTCGTTTGGGGAGGAGAAAGAAAAATAAACAACAATATCTGGAAAATACATTATAGTATTTAAAATAGACCCAGCTTGGAGGCCTTATCTAGGACAAAATTTGAACAATGGAAGCCGCAATGTATGTAAAAGCAAGTGTATGCTGTTTTCTATCCTCTTTCTAGTGGATAGGGGTGTCGCAACGGTAAGGGGGCAGCACTACAAACTTTTTTAGGTTCGGCAAAATTTGGACAAAAAGTTTAAAATTATATTGAATCCGAAAAAAACGGAGTAGTTACAACAAAATCTCAGAGAATTCAAATTTTCAATCTGATTTCGATACCAATGCCAAGATCCAATAGTGAAGGTCCAAAATTCGGTAGTACAATTTATAAATTTTGAGAAAGAAGTCTTTTAATGATATCCTGGGTTATGAAATGTAGTTAAAGCCGAATCAAAATCCAAAATTGTTCCATAAATTAAAACAAATGTTAAAGATTTGTTTGAATTTCACGTAAGATTTTAATCTTATTCTTTTTTTTCATGTGATTATTTGCCCCCAGCCACGCCTTGCATTCCCGGCCGAAGGCAGAGAATTAGTAGATCTGCACCTGCGCTACGCAGACCATTGGTCAGCATGTGAAAAAGTTTTATAAGTCTCTTCTTTGTGAAATCCAAATGAATTTCCTAGAATGGATACGTTAAAATGTGCAATTTGCTAACTTTGCATTTTTGTAGTTTCCCCAAATCAGCCCAATTTAAGCTAAGAAAGTAATTTGAGCTAAGTTATTCGCATACCGAATTTACTACTTTTCCATTGGTTTTACCTAATCTGTTTTTACCTTTTTTTTCGCCAATGTTGGACAGTGAGTCATAACAAAAAATAAGCAAAATATGATCTTGGTGGCAAGAGTTCAGACTCATTGCTGTTTTACAGGTAATTACTTGGTCAAAATAAAAAAAAACATTCAAATCACGGCCTCTTTGAAATATTCTCATTTTAGAATCGTTCATCTGAGCTAAAGTTTATATTTGCATTTTAAGCAAAAATAACAACTGAAGATATTATGTGGTAACGTGGTTCTTATGGTTTTTTAAGTGTTGTTGTAGTGGTAGATGCCTTTATTCTCCCTTTATAGGGGAGATAAACTATGGCCCTAAGGTAATTAAACTTTGGTAGTATGCCTTAGGCTATGACTGGACTAACGAAGCGTACCAGCTGGGTATATTCGAGAGACTAAATGTAGATTGTAGAGAGGTTGGCTATAACACAATATTTTTATTCACTTAACATATACTAATACGTGGTTTAATATATATATATATATATATATATATATATATATATATATATATATATATATATATATATATATATATATATATATATATATATATATATATATATATATATATATATATATATATTCTACTGGTTCTGGTTGTCCCAAGTGGACCACAAGTCTCAGAAAACTACAATAATATATAATAAGATACTTAGACACTTTCAACAATCCGACAATATTCCAAGGTATTTCTAAATCAACGGACCAAAGGTTAGTCCGGTATAAAATTAGTATCAGTCTACCCCTTCCCATAAAATGTATCTTTTATATATTTTTATCAACCACACCTTCCTGGACCCAACCGACGCAAATAGCTAGGTGGGACGAAAATAGCTAGGAAGTGGTAATTTCTCAACTTCCTGTTAAGCAGAAACTTTCCAGGACATGTTCCTTATTTTAATAAAAAATGGCATTTGTAAACTGTTGTATTTGCGTCATAATATTTTTACTAAATTCCAAATTCACTTAATTAGAAGGCTTCACCCCAATACTCCCCATTTAAAGAAGAGTTGCCCACAACTCTCAATACTTACTTTTAAAAACACCTTAATTTGGTTTACAGCTATTATGCTGCCATCTTTGGGTCATTATGTGCATATACCCTCAATGGGTTTCCTTAGGGTCATGTTTCTGGTCAAATATAGGACATGTCATTTTTTGTCCAAGGATTTCAATTTTGAAGTTCATCCTTGTTTCGCTTTTTCTCGGTCTCTAGGACTGGAAAATACTCTTTTACCCTTTTCATATGCATCTTCTTTTTTAGCTTGACCCCAAGTGGCTTAAGCATTATATTAGTGGTTCTGCTTAAATTAGATTTAAAGTTATATCCAAAACGTTTATAAATTATTTGATTAAAAATCAGTTCCCATTAATAATTTAACTTATCTGGGTGATGTAGTTGATATACCGTTGATTTTTCGGGTTTAAAAATGCCTTGGATAAATTACACATAACAATTTTTGGTTTTTAAATTTTCACTTAATTTTCCAGCACAAGGCATGTTCACATGTTTCAATAATATGAAGCCTTTGAGGCTATTTAGCACAATTTCTAGGCCTAAATTAAGTACTGATTTTATCTCACTTTATGATGAACTTGTAGTGAAGTCCGTAATACTGCATACAGTTACATAAATACTAGTTGGCCAGTTATGTTTTGGCTCTGATGATATGAGCTGTTAGTATCTGGATCCAATTGAACTGGTTTCGAAATTAGTTACTTTCCAAAAATGGCTAAAAAAATAATTGGAAAATAGATCCGAAAGGATGTCACAAAAGATTTGATTTCCAAAAAAAACTAAGGCTGTATCTAAAATAAATATTCACGTTAGAATACACATAAAGCATAATTTGTTACCTATATATAGTAAAAAGTAACACTCAATTTTGTAAAGTTGAATTACTTTCAATTACTTTTCTGTCTTTTTATTCTAAACATAATATGCCACTTAAATAGAAACATTTTTCTTGCTGGACTTTCCTTTTCAAACTTAATACTTAATGGATTATTTCACAATAAAGACACTTATATGTTCAATCAAAGTCAAACATTTATATATAACATTAAATCATTAGTTAAAACTTAAAGTAAATTAAAACATAGCATGTACATATATATATATATATATATATATATATATATATATATATATATATATATATATATATATATATATATATATATATATATATATATATACAAGCATTGTGTAATAACTTACACAAGTATTTTTTAAGTCGCAAAACTAGATAGGATATATAACTACTGGTTAAAACTTAAAACATTTAAAAAAATAAAACACGGTATAGACTAGCATTGAAATTAATTCTAATTAGCGTTTTGTTAATTACTTATAAAGTATTAATGTAGAATACTTCTTGTATGATATAAAAAGCAAAATCAAAAACAAAAATACTCAACATATCAATTCACTATATTTACATGGATAGTTTAGGTCTATATATATATATATATATATATATATATATATATATATATATATATATATATATATATATATATATATATATATATATATATATATATATATATATATACATATATATATATATATATATATATATATATATATATATATATATATATATATATATATATATATATATATATATATATATATATATATATATATATATATATATATATATATATATATATATATATATATATATATATATATATATATATATATATATATATATATATATATATATATATATATATATATATATATATATATATATATATATATATATATATATATATATATATATATATATATATATATATATATATTAACAGAAGCTATGTTGATACATAACTTAATTGTTAAAAACAAACCATAATTATGTGCCCTAATAATTTATTTAATCATTGCAATATTTGTTCTTTGTACAAATTTTAAATAAGTCCGTCGAGACTTTTATCTGATAATTCTTAACTGCAATTAAAATATTTACAAAAAAAAAATCAACCCTAACAAATAGATTTATACACTATAATTAAGAACTGTGATTAGCCTCTGTATAAGGGCTTGGCAATAGTTCATATAACATGACTTTGCTATTAAAACTTACTTATTTACAACATTTTTTTTTTACGATAGCAATTCCATATTTAGTAAAGGTTTTCAAAATACCACTATAAATGTATATATTCTCAATCACATTTGTTACCACTATATATAATTTACATATACGACTATATACATTTTCTTATCTGTTTTTTACAAGTTTGGTTCTATTTCGAACCACTTGTGTCATTAACTGTTTTTAGCTTACTATATGCCTGTTTTTTTATTCAAACTTTTGAGCTTTTTCATTCTTTTTGAATTTTCAGGTGATTGAGACAGTTAAAAAAATGTATTAGTCTGTAATCTCTTTTTTTCAGCCTTAATGTCCTTTTGGGACAAGGCTCCGTTTACAGCTTGATTTTATAAGCTAAAAATTTAGCTATTCGTCTTTGTACCTGTTATGGCACTATCAATTGACTCGTGCCTGCACCCTGAAGGTTTGCTTACCAGGGCTGCCTTCTTGTAGCTCGTTACAACGTTGTTAGGTTCTCTGTCGTCAGCTAAAGCTAAAAGGACTATTATGAACCTGCACACACAATAATTAATTATTTATATTATAGCCACACTTTTTGATTTATGGCCACAGTTTTCTCTTGGGCTATTCTGTTTTCAAACAAAGTGGCCCTTCTGCAGAAAAAATGCCTTGACTTCATCACTCACGGTAATTTATTTTTAGACATACAAGTGATAATGACTATTTTCACTTTAACTTCTCAACTTTTAATGGTCTTGTCTTAAGTTTCAACTTACACTTAGGTCCTTTAGGCTATTAATGCGCCTTTTTTTAAAATTGTTTATGACATGCTAGTCGTTTTTCTGACAACGACTCCCACATAAGAGAGCATAATTTTTCCTGTCTACTCTGAGCATAACTCCAATATTTCTATTAATCTTGGTCAGAGTTAAATATTGTAACGATGACTCGACGATACTAATGCTACTAATTTTGTTCTTTTTTATGGCAAATATTTTGTACTAATTTTTGTCGGTCGATTCAACACGTACGTATACCAAAGTTGCACTGACTCCTTTCAAGTTCTTTTCCTTGCATTTTGTCTGGCTATATTTTCAACTTGAACCAATCTCTTTTTCCTTCTTGTTTTATTATTTACTTCAATGAAGCCTAAAGGTTTTTTAAAAGTCTTTTTGAGCTTTTTCAGTATTATAGGTCTCTTCCAAGCCTATATTTATGTGTTTCATGTTTTATTCAATAACTTTTACATGTTTTATGCTGATTGCCATTCTATGGTCAAATTCATTATCTCCTTATTTTTAAGGCGGGGGGGGGGGGGTCTATTTTCGCAACCTGTATTTTATTTGAAATTATTTAAATGTTTCCATCCGAAAGTGTTTGTGTTAGAAAAGTACTGTATCTTTCAGCTGGTTTTTAGAACACTTTTAATTAATTTTTTACCCGCATTTGCTAGTTCTAATTTCTTCATAAGCATGAAAGTTTTTATGATATCCTCATTTCCGCAAAATTGTGTGGTTTTCATTGCAAACACATATTCTTTGTCTATGGTACTTCACAAAAAAAAATAATGCCTAGTTCGTGCCAAATTCTGTATTGCGATAGAGGTTATCAATGCCCACTGCGGTTTCCCTATAATCTCTTATATTATTCGCGACTGACGTTTTATCCTCAGTTTAATTTTTGCCTTAGTTTTATATAGTATTTGAGTGTAATTTGTCCCTTTCGTGATATTTTGACTATCCACCTCTTCTAAAGGTTTATGGGTTTCTTGCCCGGTTAACGTGACAACATCCTATTTATTTTTTTTCTAGGAGGTTGAACTCTACCCGAACATTCAGCCCAAACCTCCTTCAAAATTTGACCTTTATTTCTGATATCCATTTGGTTAGCTTGGTGGATCCCCCCAGTGACAAGACGTTTAGCAGTTTTCATTTTTAAATGGCAATGGGCTTGTCATTGGTGTCTTTTGCCTGCAATGTCCTCGCCCTGGTTATTTCTATTTGTGGTGTGCTGTGAATTTATTTAATGTATGGAATTATTTATACCCGTAAAAAAATTTTTTATCCAAGAAAAAACTATTATTTATACCCGAGAAAAAACTTTTTAAATTGTGACCGTTTTTATCTAAGGATCTTATTTATGTTTACTGTCCTTATTTGGTAAGTATTCATTTGTTATCTTCCACTATTTATAATAAGATTACAGCTAGCTTATACATGTGGTGGCCATTTAATGTATACTCTTGCTGCATTATCCTATTATTACTTTTTTTAATTACCGTCAAAAACAAACATTTTTTTTTCAAGCACCCCAAAACAAATATTATTTTCAATATACATATCAAAAGAATTGCCTTTTAATACTGATTCTAAATATGTATAATTCAATTAGTTTCACTACACCCATTAAAATTTACGAGTCAACTATTAATAACTTTAACTGTAACGCCACTGTGTAATTGTTCCCGTGATAAAGTTTCTATTGGCTTCCTAGACACAATCTATTTGTAGACTAATTGGGATATAAAGGACTATTGGCTTCACTCTATTTGATTTCTACTATCAGTCCGTATTCATCTGATATACTCTCTGTCTGATATTCGACTAAACTGTACTGATTTCTAATTGGACTAGACTTGAGAATGGTTCGTCATTTAGTAACTGTAAGAGCGGACCAGAATTATCAATATTAGCTATCCCAAAAGGATGCATTGCCTTCTCTGTTTGTCCTAATGTGGGCTTATATTTTATGTAAGCAAGCATAACAGTTTCCAAACATTGGCTTGTTTTACATCTACATGACTCAAAAGTAGCCACGGTTTAAAATTCAAATTTGAACTTTCTGCTGACGCATTTTGTATAGCTAATTTAGAATTTGAACTTTTTCTAACACCATTATTCAGATGAAGGTCCTCTATGTAGGGAAAGGCGGCCCTTTTAAGACCTATCCCCGTGCCTCCATATTCTGTGATTATCGGTTTCTTTTACCGAATTTCCTGTCTTATGCAGACTTCCCATCACAGCTGGGTAGCAATTCTTTTTTTTGCTTCCTTTGGCGACTTTTACTAAGCTTCCACATTTTCTTTTTTAGTTATTAGGTTACTTTTTTCTTTTTTTTGTTCATCCCTTTTCTCAAGTGCTTTAATTACAAATTTATGTACATTTTCCTTCCCTTTGCTTGTGAAACTACAAAACTAACCTAGTATTCGGGGTAGCTTTAACAAAGGTAATTGTACTGCTTATCACATCATAAAATGCCATATATTTGGAGCGTCTCTACTCCTAAAACACTCGGAAATGGCAGCTTCTAACCTATAATTGTTCGGACCACAATTTATGTGTTTCATTTGCTAAATTATAGCAGTGTTGTCCTTGAACAATAAATCTATAGCCTGTAACTGTAGTAAAGCTGAATTAGGACCATATTTGCTGCTATTCTGCCTCAAATTCTCCTGTTTCTACCAACGTTTTATAGGTTCAGATAGATTTCTTTTTCTTTACGTATTATCATTTATTTTATTCTTTTAATTCGCGGTACAAATACTTTAATAATAATAATAATAATATAAAGCAAAACAAATAGGCCACAGGGCCTCTATAAAAATCTTTTAAATTAAAAAAAATTGTAGGCACTTTCACTGTAGTATTTGTCCAGTTCCTGCTTGAACGAGTTTAATGAGTTGGCATTGATGACTTCAAAGGGGATTTTGTTCCAGTCTTGTGTTACTTAGTTCTTGAATGCCCAACAGCTAATATTCTTTTGGAACCTCTCTTCTTGAAGCTTGAGGTTGTGACCACGGAGGTTCGTGTGGCTGAGAACATTGGTAGCCTGGATGTTTTCGTAGGCGGCGTAGCAAAGCTTGTATACCTCAATGAGGTCTCCTTGGTGCAGTCGATAAGCTAGTAAAGGAAGTTTGAGCTTGCAGAGCCTATCTTCATAAGGTAAATTTCTCAAAGTTGGACAGAACTTTGGTATTCGTCTTTGAACTTTTTCGAGAGATTTAATGTCTTTGCTGTAAAAGGGACAGGTAATGCAATGACTATATTCAAGAATTGGTTGAACTAATTCTTCGTAGAGATGGTAAAGCGTCTTATCATTTTCGAAAGTAAAGTTGCACCTTAAAACTCCTATGATATGATTTGCCGTCCCAATAATGCTGTAGTAGTGGGTCTGGAAGTCGAGGTTGCTGTCAATGACAACTCCCAAGTCGCGCTCCTCCTGGCATAACGTGATCGGTAAGTCTCCTAATCTATATTCATATTGGATAGTAGGTTTCCCTATCGTTAGCTTGTGGCTTTCGTCGATATTGATTTCCATCAGCCAGTTGGAAATCCAATCATTGAGCTTGTCAACGTTCTCTTGGAGAGATTGTGTAACGGCAGCTGTTTTGATTACTTTATGTAGCTTTCTGTTGTCTGCATACTGTAGAATCTCTGAGTTTCTGCGTTTTACTTGATCATTGAGATACAGGTTAAATAAGAGAGGGCCAAAGACTGAGCCCTGGGGAACACCGCTGATTACCTCTACTTCAAGTGTGCTCGAAACTCCGTCTACTGATACTGTTTGAGACCTTCCGATAAGAAACTGTTCAATCCAATCAACTATGGTTCCCAAACCAAGGTTGCGGAGTCTGTATAAAAGGCGACGATGAGGTACATTGTCAAAGGCTTTTTTAAGGTCTATGTAAATGACATCAACTTGATAACCCTTATCTGCGTGCATTTTCCTGTTTTCCACCGCCATAAGAAGCTGTGACTCTGCAGACCTTCTCTTCAAGAACCCAAATTACTTGCTAGTGATTATCTTTCTTTTGCTCATGTGCTCAAGGATGTGGTCAGATATGATAGATTCCAGTATTTTGCAGGTTAGACTGATTGGGCGGTAATTTAGAGGATCTTGGCGGATTCCCTTTTTATGCAATGGTATCACTGTTGCCTTTTTACAGATACTAGGAAGTTCATTCGACTGTAAGGATTTTTGAAAAGTCATCAGTAGGGGCTTTGTAATTAGATCTGCGGTTTCTTTTAACACTCTGGGATGAAATCCGTCCGGACCTGGCGATTTGCTTATCCTTAGCTCTTTGAGTTTCTTCAGAACCACCTGTAGGTCTATCTCGACCCTGGGTGTTTGGTCAAAGACTATGGTTTGCAGGGTTGGTAGTGATGACTGAATAGGTTCCTGGGTGAAAACGGTAGTGAAATATGTGTTTAGTAAATCTGCTTTTTCGGCAGATCTTTCAATAAGGAGTCCAGTTATAGGTTTTTTTAAGCCTGGAATGTCTGGCTTTGCAATGTGTTTAGTATGTATGTGTTTTCAAAACATCCTGGGGTTTGTCTTGATAGATTCTGTAAGGTTTTGTTCTTAAATGTTAGCTGCTTGTCTGGTTTGTCACCTCACTTAATTGTGTAGCTTTTGGTAAGCTCTTGCTTTGAGGGGGCTCGACTTGTCAGCTAAATAATTTTTCCAACAGGCTCGCTTTTTCTTGATGAGGTCCAAAACCGCGTGTGGTAGGGTTGGTCTTTTATAATGTTTGGTAACTGATACGTGTTTCTCCCCAGCCTGAGACATGACGGAGAGGAATTTGGAGTACATTTCCTTACAGCTTTCAGTCGCACTGAACCCTTTTCCCCAATCCACTGTGCTGAAGTCATTGCGCATCGCAGCCAAGTCTGCTCTGTTGTAATTTTTTCTTGATGTTTTTTGTCTTTTCTGCCATTAGCCAAAACCTGGAGGCCTACTATACAGTGATCAGACTTTCCCACCGGTGCTAGTAGGCGGATGTCCCCTATCAGTTCTGAATCGTTTGTCAGTAGCAGATCCAGTATACTCGGTCTATCCGTACCTCTGGTTCGGGTGGGCTCTAAGATCAATTGGTTCAGATGACAGTTATTCCCCACTTCTAAGAATTTTGCCTCGGGTGATGTTGGGTTGTGCGATTGCATGTGCTGTCTAGTCCAGTTGATTTTCGGTAGGTTGAAATTGCCCACGATGACTACATTTGATAAATTTTCACTGCAAATCTCAGTAATTTCTGTAGGCAAGTGCGAGTCATTTTCAAGACTGCTATTGGGACTTCTGTAGTAGACTCCGAGTTTGATATTTACTCTATCAGCTTTTGTTATTTTTAACCAGATACTTTCTTGGGATAATTCATTTCCTCTGGGACTTACTGGGGTAGCTTGGATGTCCTGTCTGTAATAGCAGAGAATTCCCCTTCCAGTTTGCTGTTCAATTTTTCTCTCTTGGACCTTGTAATTTGGAACCTGTAGCTCTGGGTGCTTAGGCAGATATTTGCTATTTTTTGGTTTCACCTCGGCTAATCTAACTATATACGGATTTTCAGCGCTGTTAATATGTCTAACTTCGTCCGTTTTGTTTAGCAGAGAATCAGAATTAAAATAAAGACATTTAATTCCAGTCAGGGCCTTTTTCTGGAACCTGCGGCCTACACCATGTCACTGACACCGTGGGCTGGGATAGCGTTGCCCAGCAACTAAAGAGCCTGCATCTGTCGGTTGTCAGAGGACTGTGATCTCTTTGCATGGCCTGTAGCAGCTTATTCAGTTCTTTGCATTGGCGCGAGATCTGGATTCACATAGACGTTTTGTCGGACATGGTTGTCAGTGGATCTTTGGAGTTTTGGTACACCCTTTAAGATTTTTGATTGCTTTCTTTAGGTCACTTCACAGTCCTTGCACAGCTTCACGAGTAGGCACGTTCGGCCTTGCACGTTATCTGAGTCCGAGAGGGGGTGGCCCAGTCTGGCTGTTTCTAGGATGTCGGTCAGTTGTAGTTGAGCACCAAGGTCATTGCCAGAGACCAGCCGAATAGCTTTCTCAGCATCGGACTCTTTATCAGATTCTAGAATGACAGATATAACAATGTTCATACTTTTCTTCTCTCGTACTTTCCTCTCTTTTTTGGTTTGCAGTAGGACGCTAACTGTGACGGTACTTGAGTTTGGAATCCTGTTAGTTGCTGGTGACTGAGATGGGACGATGTTGATGTCGGTAGTTGGTTGTCCTTCTGGCTGTTGTTGTTGCTGCCGTAAAGGTGCCATGCTTCGGTTAGTTTTTGTCATTTGAAGTACTTCCAATTGAAGTTTGGAAACGCTTCGCTTACTACAGCATACACATTCGTATTTGAGTAGTAGTGAGCTCTTATCATGGGCTTTCAGTGCTAGGAATAAGTCCAGGTGCATCCCTCGGCAAGAAACATGTTCATACTCGCTGCAGAAGAAGCACTTGAGTGCAATTGAGTCTTCAGCTGCCAGGTGGCAGTAGCTGCATAAGCTACCGGTAGATCCTTCTTGTGATCTGGATGATCCAGAAGTCTCTGAAGACTGGAATTTTTCAGGATCCAGAGCTTGCTGATAGGGAGACTGTTCTAACTCCTGTGAGCTGCTCGCGATGGTCTTCTTCGAGCCACCTTTCAATCTTGATTGTGGTAGTGGTAGTGGAGAGGAGGAAGAACAGCTCCCGCATTTACAGTTTGCTGCAATTATTTTGGCATCATATGCTGTTATCTTGAGGATTTCAGGTGTGACTGCTTGTTGCAAATCTTGCAGCAAAGAGCGTCATTTGGCTATGGAGTCTGTTTACAAATGTTACAGTTCATTCTGGTTTGACGTGTGACGTAGTTAGGTTTGTGGATATAACTAGGGAAGTGTAAAGCCCTGTTTGCTTGTCTCCTGCACTTTAAGAGATTGCTCTTGGCATATACAGGTACTTTCCCCTCTTCTGCTAGCTTTTCCTCTTCTGGCGCTCAAATGAAAGTATTGTATCTTGTCGATGGTCAGAACGCTAAATTTATTGCCTTGACAATTCTCAAGGTAGACAGAATGTGGGAAGTGCAATACTCAAATCACCTATTCCCAGCAGTTTAAGGATTAAAATCCCGCTGGTACCAATTCGGCCTCTTGCTTGTTTGCTATTGCTCCCTTCAGACTCATATTTTAAATATTTCTAAATAAAATTTTCTATTTAAAGTCTAAACCAATTATACTCTATTATTTAATGATATACGGCACTACTACATTGCATTTATTACCAACACCAGGAAAACTACTAATTATACACTTCCTTCTACTTGCAAAAAACTAGATACTGTATTTTTTTTCTATTTTGCAATGCTTGATTGAGCCTTTTTTCCATTTTATCTACTGTACCCAAATCTTTGAGGGGATACACATCGATTTCTAATAGCCAAAGTTCGAGCAAAGCTGCTCGAAATTTTACTAATTCGAGCGCCGCTAAAAGCAAAGTCAATTTGCTTACCCCTTCTGATAAGATCATTTCGACTTTTTTTATTTTGCAACCTTATTTAGTCTCCTTCACCCAGTTTTTCCGCAATGCCACCAGTTGTGGTAACGTGTTCTTATGGTATTTAAGTGATGTTGTAGTGGTTGATGCCTTTATTCTCCCTTTATAGGGGAGATAAACTATGGCCCTAAGGTAATTAAACTTTGGTAGCGTGCCTTAGGCTATGACCTGACTAATGAGCCATACCAGCTGGGTATATTCGAGAGACTAAATGTAGATTGTAGAGAGGTTGGCTATAACACAATATTTTATTCATTTAACATATAATAATACCAGATCTAGATATTCTACTGGGACTGGCTGTCCCAAGTAGACCATTTCGATTTTTTTTATTTTGCAACCTTATTTAGTCTCCTTGACCCAGTTTTTCCGCAATGCCACCAGTTGTGGTAACGTGGTTCTTATGGTATTTAAGTGATGTTGTAGTGGTTGATGCCTTTATATTCCCTTTATAGGGGAGATAAACTATGGCCCTAAGGTAATTAAACTTTGGTAGCATGCCTTAGGCTATGACCAGACTAATGAGGCGTACCAGCTGGGTATCTTCGAGAGACTAAATGTAGATTTTAGAGATGTTGGCTATAACACAATATTTTATTCATTTAACATATACTAATACATGGTTTAATAATATATATATATATATATATATATATATATATATATATATATTCTACTGGGACTGGTTGTCCAAGTAGACCACAAGTCTCAGAAAACTACAGTAATATTTAATAAGATACTTAGACACTTACAATAGTCCGACAATATTTCAAGGTATTTCTTAATCAACGGACCAGAGGTCAGTCCGGCATAAAGTTAGTATCAGTCTAGCCCTTCCCATATAATGTATCTTTTATACATTTTTATCAACCACGCCTTCCTGGACCCAACCAACGCATTTAGATAGGAAGTGGTAATTTCTCAATTTCCTGTTAAGCAAAAACTTGCCAGGGTATGTTCATTATCTTAATAAATAATGGTATTTCTAAACTTTTGTATATGCGTCTAAATATTTTTACTAAATTCCAAATTGACTTAATTAGAAGGCTTCACCACAATTATCTCCCCTAGTTTTCAGTATACAAAATTCGAAACAAATGAAAACTGTTGTGGCTTTTTCAATACTATCATAGATTCAAACAATTTAACTCTCTTGTTAATACATAACATTGTGAGGTGATCTTACGGAGGAAAAAAAAATTTTGCGGAAAAGGACACTTTGTAATCCTAGAAATTTAAAAATTCTGACACTTCGTGACATGCTGAGTCATTCGAAAGATGGAAACTGATAATCCTTAATCCCAAGATTTAAAAAAAAAAGAAGTTTTGCAATGAAATACGCTGAAAACTAGACCACAGGGACGAAGAGACTGAGGGAATGACAAATTGCGGCTGTTGACTTGAGATAGATCTTAAAAGTGTGAGCCACTTCAAATAAACTATCAAACTATGCTGCAAGAAATCAAAAGGACCATTGCCAGCGAGTGAATAAGCTCTAATAAGAAAATCGTGTGAAATTTCCGGAGATTCACGTCCTCTTAAGTATGCCACTGTCAACTGTGTCTCTAAGTTCTTGTTCCTATTTTCTAGTTAGGAATTAATATCGATAAACTTTTACAAAGTAACTTAGCACGTTAGCTTACTTACTACGCCAAAATCAACATATTACTGCAAAAACATGGCTTGATATAGATAAACCGACAACGCGCCGCGAAGCCGATGGCAACGGTGACACATCGACGTGCCGTCAAAATTTTGCTCCGCGCCGGCCCATCTTTCATCGGCGGTCCCACCAATAAATTGGCCCGGTGCTGGGGTCCAAGGCCGGATCCAGAGGTGGGGGGATGGTTTAACCCCCCCCCCCGAAATGTTTGTTTGACTCGTAAAAACGTAACAAAAATGGAAATGAACAAATTTCATATGCGTTTTTTTTAGGTATTTTTGTGTACCACCCCCCACCCCCGAAAAAAATCTTTTAGTAAAACCCCCTCCCTCCAAAAAAATCCTGGATACGGCCTTGCTGGGGTCTAGTACCAAGGGTATATCCCCGATTTCATTTGGTGTTACAAAGATATAACAGCACTAATCCATAAAAAAGATAAACACGATCTTGATGGAACAATTTTTCATTTGCTGATTTACTTTCTGTTCATGAACGGCTGAATAAAATCTGGGCCTAAGGTTTTTGCAGCTGCATAATCGACTTTACAAACGTACGCTAAATTGTGATACTAGAAGAAAGGAACAAGTTTTAAACGTAAAAAAGCATGGTTTTATGTTTTTGATAAAAAATAAGCCTAGTTATCTGGTAAAGTAAGTTTCAACTTCTGTGCTTTTATATTTACTCATAGATTTGAGCCAAAATTAGCTAAAATGTAGCCTAAACTGCCTTGTTTGATTATGAAAATGGGCTATATAAAGCCATAGTCTGTTCTTAGCCTACTTAGAATTTGGCATGACCCTAACTTCTCCTCACTATCAAATTGATGTGAAGGTCCGGTAAAATTCTACTTTAGCTATTTTTGGCTATTTTGCAAAGGGGTTAGGTTAGGAAAATTAAACTTTCAGAGATGAGTCTACAGGCTAAAGTGTGTCCTAGGAAGGTATTTTGAAGTAGGCTACCTACCTCCACTCCTTCTCCCTTTAGAGGGTCCTGACCTTTGATGACTTTTAAATATCTGTGAGTTATAGAAGTGAAACCTTGCAAAATAGATCTTCTGATTAAATGAAGCATAACAAAATTGTTTTCAGCTGCACAACTTTGCTGTGCAGCAAATTTATAAGGTTTTAAAGATATGCAAATACTTTTCCTAAATTTTGGAATGAAAACATTGATATGGCTTAAAATTCTGCTCAAATAACTAAAATTGCATTTTCAGAGCTAAAGCCAGAGAGAAAGAAACTGATAACTGAAAATTAAGGTAAAATGTTGTTTTGTCAAAATTTCAATGGGTATAGACCTATCATGTAGGTAAATTTCAGGACCCTCTAGAGGGAGAAGGAGTGGAGGTAGGTACTTCAAAATACCTTCCCAGGACATTCTTTGGCCTGTAGACCCATACCTGAAAGTTTCATTTTCCTAACCTAAACCCATTCCAAGATGGCCAAAAGTAGCTAAAGTAGAATTTTACCGAAGGTCCTTGAGAGTGTTGAAAGAAGGGCTCTCGCATTGCAAGACAAATTGGTAAATTTTTGGCAGTTCATATTATTGACTCAGGCTACAAATAAAGTGAACATAGCCTACTACTTGATGCCTTTTTTAATACTCTTTATTCAACTTACCTCTCATGTGCATCAGGAATAAACATTACCCCCCCCCCTAATGTGCAAATATACACCCTGAATTGGTATATAGGCTATAGGGGTGGGGTTAAAATTCATTTCTGACCAAAATTAGCCTAGGCTATTGTTATATTTTGAAATAGCGTTAAAAAAGGCATTGAGTAGTATGCTTACTATATTTGTCAGTCAATAACATGAACAGTAAAATTCTACTTCAACTACTTTTGACTATCCTGGAAATGGGTTGGGTTAGGAAAATTAAACTTTCATGGATGGGTCTACAGGCTAAAGTAGGCTATGGGTAAAGTTCTACCAAATCATATTATTGAGTTAGGACAAAAGTGAATACACCATTTGATGCCTTTTTTTATTCTTATTACAAATTTAATAATCATTTATATCAGAAATTAATTTCATCCCCCCCCCCTCCTATAGGCGATAAACCTAACCCGGAATTAGTTTATAGGGGGGGGGGCGGAGATTAAATTCTGTTAGAAACGATCCTTATATGGTTAATCAGCATAAAAAAAGGTATCAAATGGTTTATTAACTTTAGTACTAACTCAATAATATGATATGGTAGAACTTAACCAAAGTATGTCCCAGAAAGATATTTTGAAACACCTACCTCTACTCCTTCTCTTTCTAGAGGGTCCTGACCTTTGATGACCTTTAAAAATCTGTGTGTTATAAAAGTGAAAACTTGCAAAATAGATCTTTTGCTTAAATTAAGTGCAACAAAATTGTTTTCAGCTTCACAGCTTTGCTCAGTCAAATTTATAAGGTTTTAAAAATCTGCAAATACATTTCCTAAATTTAGAAAAAAAAAACTTGATATGGCTTAAATTCTGCTCAAATATCAAGAATTGCAGTAAAATTCTACTTTAGCTACTTTTAGCTATCTTGGAAAGGGGTGGTAAATTTCTACCAAATTATATTATTGAGTTAGGAATAAAGTGAATACACCATTTGATGTCTTTTTTATGCTGATTACAAATATAATAATCATTTCTATCGGAAATGAATTTCAGCCCCCCTATATATGCCAATTCAGGGTTAGGTTGTATAAATAAATACCCTGAATTGGCATATATAGGGGGGGGGGGATGAAAATAATTTCCAATAGAAATGATTAATAGCCTATATTTATAATCAGCATAAAAAAAGGCATTAGGTGGTATATTCACTTTATGTGTAAGTAAATAATATGATTTGGTAGAAATTTCCCAAAGGGGTTAGGTTAGGAAAATGGAACTTCCAGGTATGGGTCTACAGGCTAAAGTGTGTCCTGGGAAGGTATTTTGGAGGGTAAATGTTTACCAAATCATATTATCGACTTACAAATAAAGTAAACATACCACTTGATGCCTTTTTTTGCTCATTCCAAATATAATAATAATTTTTGTTGTAAATGAATTCTACCCCCACCCCTATTTATACCAATTCAGGGTATATATTTGCACATTAGGGGGGTAGGGGGAATGTTTAATCTTACCTCTCATTTACATCAGAAGTAAAATTTACCCCCACCCCCCTATTGTGCAAATATTTACCCTGAATTAGTATAAATAGGGATGGGGGTAAAATTCATTTCCAATAAAAATGATTATTTTATTTTGAAAGAACATAAAAAAGGCATCGAGTGGTATGTTTACTCTATTTGTAAGTCAATAATATGATTGGGTTAATATTTACCTTTTGGAGTACCTACTTCCACTCCTTCTCCCTATAGAGGGTCCTGAAATTTGCCTATATGACAGATATAATTTTGACAGATCAAATATATAACCTATTGAAATTTTGACAAAACAACGTTTTACCTTAATTTTCAGTTATCAGTTTCTTTTTCTCTGGCTTTAGTTCTGAAAATGCAATTCCTTTTATTTGAGTAAAATTTGAAGCCAAATCAATATTTTTTTCAAAATTTTGGAAATGTATTTGCATATCTTTAAAACCTTATAAATTGGGATTAAGCAAAGTTGTGAAGCTGAAAACAATGTTTTTATGCTTCATTTAAGCAGAAGATCTATTTTGCAAGGTTTCACTTTTAAAACACAGATTTTTAGTGAATGAAACTGAAACACTAAAAGGATATATACATCATAGGCTAATATGTTAATTGGCATTCCCAAAAAGAGGTCCTTGTAGGTAAGTCAATAAACTAATAATTTCAAATGTTTGATCTTAAATAATTTTTATAATAACCATATTGATGTATATTTATTTATTTATTAGTACCACAATACAGTAAGCTTTATCAAGATTGTCACACTAAACAATTATAAAAATGTCTATGACAATGTTGATGACATAACATAAACATACAGTAACTGAAACATACAGTAAACATAATAACTGAAACATACACTAGCATACCAAACTAACTGAAACATACCTAATAATAATTGAAACATACCGTAATGTAAGACTACAAAATAACTGAAAAACATACTGGTCACAAATTAGCTAATACAAAAGTAAAAATATTCTCAAAATGGATTGTGATAAGACCTAGTATAGAAATCTGTAGAGGCTAAACTACTTTTGAAAGACTAGACTGTGGTATTTGCAATTATTACTAATAGAAGTGAATTCCAAGTCTTCCACACTTGGTTAGACAAAGAGTTTTGGCCTAATCTTTTCTGTGAACATGGTGGGTAAATTTTATTTTGGTGTTGACAGGTACTACTGTATTCTGTAAAAGTGAGTTGGATTGGTATTATCAATGTTCCTAACAATGCATAATATATTTATTAGGTCAGCTCTATCATGTTGGAACTGAAGACTAGGGAACTGTAGTCTGCATTCTCTGGTAGTAAGGTAGATGTCTCAGGTAAGGTATGAGTTTGGTGGCCCTATGTTGCACTCTCTCTATCTCTTCTTAAGGGGATACCATACTGATGAGCAATACTCAAGTATTGGATGTAAAGTGGATACATAAAGTGAAATCAATGAATGAAGATTAAACTTAGAAAATGTACACTTTAAAAGTTGTAATTGGTAATTTGCCTTGTGGGTGATATCTTATACATGTTTATCAAATTTGAGACTTGAATCAAAGCAAACCCAAAGGTCTCAAACTTATTCCACACTTGAAATTGATGTACCATCAACAAAGTAATGGTAATGTTGAGGGAGTCTACACAAATAGTGCAAAACATTGCACTTGTTTCATTAATGAACATAGAGTTTGCAGTACACCAGCAGCCCAGGGCAACCAAATCCTCTTGAAGTAAAGAAATCTCATGTTCACTCATGACTGACCTGTAGACTTTCACATCATCTGCAAACATTTTTAAGGTCAAATTCCTAACAACACCTGGCAAATCATTGATAAAAGGCAGAAGAGTACTGGCCCAAGACAGCTGCCTTGGTGAACTCCACTTATGATAGACATAGGTGCTGACAGAGCATCACCTACTGCAACCTCTTGGGTTCTATTTGTAAGATAATCTGTTATCCATGCTTTAGTTTGTGGGCCAATACCATATAGTTGACATTTATTTATCAGAAGTGGGATGGAAATTTTGTCAAATGCTTTGGAAAAGTCAATATAAATACAATCAAACAAAATATTATTGTAATGCTGAAGTTTTTAGCTTTTCTCTGATATACAATTCTTCTCAATTCCTCTTTGGTAACAAGATGTGAGGGTTTTAGTTTTACATAATTTTGCTTAATTGGATACTAGTTTTTTACCCTAGGCCTAATATATACCTACTGCAGGAAGAGGGGGACATAATAATAACAGTAAATATTTTGCTGTTCATACTATTGACTTACAAATAAAGTGAACATACTACTTGTTGGCTTTTTTATGCTCTGTCCAAATATAATAATCATTTCTGCTGAAAATGAATTTCATCCCTACCCCTATTTATACCAATTCAGGGTACATATATGCAGATTGGGGGGGGGGTGGGTTAAAGTTCATTTCTGATACAAATGAAAGGTAAGTTTAAAAATTGCAGGTACTTTTCAATTAGCTGGTACCCATGCAATATATTGTATAGGGAAGATGCTAAAGGAAACTAATCAAATGGGTATCTGTCAATAGAACATTGGATTGTAAACCATGGTTTGTCATTGCATTTACAATATTGAAACTATTGTTTTTTGGGGTTTAGGGAAAAAAAGGTACCTAGGTTAGGTTATATATTTAATATATGTATTTTTTAGGCCCTGGATTGTATTTTTTAGGCCCTGGATTATATTTTTTGGCCCTGGATTTATTACTGAAAGTTTTATTTTCCTAACCTTATTGGCTTTCCAAGATAAAAAAAAGTAACTAAACTAGAATTTTACACATGTTTTTCCCCATCCTTTTCTGCCACCACAAGCACACCAGGAAGCCACAGGCCACCCATTGCATCAAGCAAGAGTGCAAATAGTTTTTCTCAGTCTGTTCTGTCCCACTCTAGAAAAGTCTATCTGAAGCCACCATCTAGTCTCAACCCCGAGAAGCCTTCAAAAAAGGAGTCAGTCAAGACAGGAACTATGCTGAATAGAGACTGAACTTGGATGTCAGATCCAACCCTTGGTAAATATTTAGTGGTTGACTTTGTCTGTCTACAGGAAACATGGGTAAATATTTACACAGCCTTGTCTGGTGAACAAATTGTTGATCTGCAGTTGTGGATCAACAATAATTTTTCTGAGGAGACAATTTTCTATTAGACTATTGTTGAAAATAAATGTTAATACTTTCAAAATTGATTGAACATTGTTTTGCTATTTCAATCAGCCTAAACTCATGTTTACTCCCATAGTTTTTACTTTGTTTATAGCCTGCAGCTTTTCACTATCTGATCAAATTTTGAAATTTCTAGTTAAATAGGCTACAACAAAATTTAGTATACTTCTAGACAAGCTACATTTCACTATCATGGAAAGGGATTAGTTTATGAAAATGAAACTTCCAGTAATGAATCCAGGACTAAAAATACACTCCAGCAAGGTATTGCCAAGCTACTACTACTTGACCTATTGGAATTTTGACAAAACAACATTATGCCTTAATTTTTAGTTGCTTTTTCTCAGGTTATAGTTCTGAAAATGCAATGTTATTGAGTAAAATTTTAAGCCATATCAATAGGTTTTTTCTAAATAAGAGAAATGTCTTTGCAGATTTTTGAAACCTCTTAATTTGGGATTAAGCAATATTGTTAAACAAAAAATACTTTTCTTGTATTTCATTTAAGCAGAAGATCTTGCAAGGTACACCTTTTATAACATAATGATTTTTAAAGGTCATCAAAGGCCTGTGCCCTCTAGAGAGAGAAGGAGTAGAAACAGGTACTTCAAAATACCTTCCAAGGTCATACTCTAGTTTGTTGATTCATCCCTGAAAGTTTGATTTTCCTAATCTAACCCTTTCCAAGATAGCAAGAAGTTGCTTGTCTAGATATTTATCAAACATTTCTTTGATGCTCTTTTGGGAGGAAGAGGGTGAGGAATTCAAAAGACATTCTCATCCATTATTTTGGGGGAGAGATCAAGCTATCCTTATAATAAATATAACAACCTTTATGGTAAAGTAACCGTTTTTTGTCTTCTAAAATTGTAAGAACAGAAACAGTTTTTCCCCTTGAAATTTGGTGAATTTATAGTTGACAACATAATTTTGCTAGGATGATTCGTTATTCAATAATCACTTCTTGGGGAAATTACATTTTGAGCCCTTAATGGGGCCCCAAAAGGTAAGACAGTCCATACTAACCAACAGTTTAAAAACATGTTTCAAAAAAATTCGCTAGTGAGAAAACATTACCATTATAAACATAAACACAAGATTATATGAGATTATAAATAAGATTATAACCATAAGATAATAAACATTATAAATATTGTAAAAGATTATCAAACATTATTGTAAGCTTAAAATTATTATAAACATCATATAAGATCAAAAATATTTGTCTTGAGACAAAATAGTCACTGGCCAAGAATTATATTCCTTGCTGTTTTGTCCTTTGGTATCTCAGTTCTTTCGTCTTTGTTTTTGTCTGTCATGTATAGCCAGAAAAGTGTTAGAACCTATTTACATTCACAAGCTAAAAGTGAAAAATGATGAGAGTGGAGCATCCTTTTCTTTCATTCAACTTTCTACTTTTAAACCCTTTTTGGATTCAAACGAAATCTGTTTCATCACCATAGTGTAGTACATTTCCTTTCCTTTTCTTTTATTTCCTTTTTATACTTCTTTCCTTTTTTCATCACTATGTTATGTTTCAATATTTCATTTTTATGTCATTCTTCTTTCCTTTTTTTTGCAAAGCACTATATTTCTTAGCTGATTCAGTATTAAGCTGATTCAGTAATGGTAGTTGTTATTTTCCTTAGTCTTAATAATAAAATGTTGTCTTGAAACAAATTTGCAGTAATTTTTAAAAAGAGCCTGAAACCCCTCTAAAATGGTATCACAGTGAAACTGAAGTCATTTTGAGGGATTTCTGGATCTTTTTAGAAATTCCTGCAAATTGTTTTCACACTAACATTTTAATATTATGATTAATGCAAATAACAATTACCATTCCTGAATCAGCTACAAATGGCAGTTTTTGTTCACTAGCCAGTTTTTTTTAGGAACACAGTTTAAAAATTTTGGTCACTATAGGCTGTTTTTAGCTGTTTAAGGGCTCAAACTATATTTCGCCCCAGAAGAGATAATTGAATTATGAATATGCATACAAAAAGGCATCAAGTGAAGTATTCATTTTCATCCTAGCTAAATAAGCCTATGTTTTCAACTACAAATTTACCAAAATTTCTCCCTTATTTTGGCCAATAAGTTTGACAATTTCTATTGCAGGTCATTTTTATCCACAATGTTGGTAACAAAACCTTTGATGGTTGCTAGAACAGGTTGTTGATCAAGCATTTTCTGAGTGGTTGGTATTGTAGTTTATAATTTATTTATTTTTTAATGTTTTTGGTCTTCCTTATTTGCTCACTTTTCACTGTTTGCTCATAATGTCTTGTCTGTTTGCAAAGTTGATCCATCAAGAAAGCATACCCTTCATTATGAAGAAAGGAATTAAATGGCAGTACCTAAAAATTTTTAATTGTTAAGTTTGTTGGTTTTGATCGTAAAAAATCAATGCCTGTTGAATAGCCTATTTAACTTAGAAAAAGCTGGTCTACAATTGTTTGGTTATGTTTTTAACCACTTATCTTAACCAATTTTTTGCGTCAAAAATAAGAACTTAGGTTTTACTTTAGGGTCTATTTAAGGATTTTAAATTGGATTTGTGATTCAAACAGTTATTATATTTAGAAATAGCATAAAACAGTCATCAAGTAGCCTAGTGGGTATTGGTACTGCATTGTCACTCTCCAGAAGGAAACACTATAAAATTATGTAAACCACTTTAATTGATTTACCAATAAGCTTTAACCCCCCCCCCCTAATGGTCAAATATGTACCCCAAATTGTATATATACAATGAAATTTCCTTATACTGAATTTGCTATTGTATTGCTTGTTTACCATTAAGTAAATTTGAATAAAATATCCTTGTATAAAAAATTCATTGGGTGTATACAATTTGAATATATACATATTGACTCAGGAATTCAGATGGTTCAAATTTACTTACAGCAACATGAACAAATAGACAGGGTTGCTGATAAAAAATATGGTATCTTAATTAGATTTTAATCTCCAGGCTGGTAGAAACAAGGATAGATGGTATCCTAGCCTAGGTAATTTTGGTGTAGGAAAAGAAAACATTAATGGCTATGGACTGCTGCAATTTTGCAGGTATGACAATCTAGTTGTAACAAAAAAAAAATTGGTCATAAAATGGTCCATATGTTAACATGGTATTCTCATGATTGTAAGACAGCTAACCTTTTTGATTATTTTATTTTAAACCAAAGACTGGCAGGATGAATACAAGATACTAAGGTATATAAGAGTACTGTTATTGATATTAAAGGTAATGATCACCATCTAGTAGTGTTTAGGGTTAATCTAAAGCTAAAATTTAGCAACAATAAGTACCTTCTGGGAAGCTATGATGTTGGTAGGCTCCTGGATGAGAATCTGAGAGAAACTCTCAAAGAGCAGTTGAATACTAAATTGGAGAGTTAAAAGAAACTGGAGAGTTTCTTTTTTGCTGCTTTGAACTAGCAGCAAAAAAGAGAGACATGGGTAGCCTGTTTAAGCACCTCCGTGATCTCACAGAAAATAAAACACCAGCATTGGGACCCGTCCTATCTAGGGATGGGACACTTCTCTCTGATGAGGGTTCTTGTCTCGAGCAGTGGAAGGATCACTTCTGCTCACTCCTGAACAACACTAGCCCGTCTATGCCTCTTACTGATAGTCCCAGCCAACCTGGCAGTCCAAGACCCAAAGCAGATGCTCCTCCAGATGAGCCTTTCAGCCCCTCAGAAATTGGAAATGCAGTAAAAAGGCTCAAGAACAATAAAGCTGCTGGTATCTGTGGCCTGAGTTTGGAGCTGCTAAAATATGCAGGTCCTATTATACTGCTGTTTCTCCACACCCGGTTCTCTACAATCTGGCAAACCGAGATAATTCCCGAAGATTGGAGGAAGGGTGTCATCATCCCTTTATGGAAAAGGAAAGGCTCTAGAAGCGACTGCTCAAACTACCGTGGAATAACCCTACTGTCTGTCCCAGGAAAACTTTTCTCAATGGTCCTGCTAGATCAATGTCAAAATATCATTTGTAAAATCTGGCGACCGGAGCAAGCTGGTTTCATGTCAAACCATTCAACCATCGAGCAGATTTTTACGATCCGACAAATCATAAAAAAAGCCACGGAGTTCCGACAAAAAGCTTTTTTTTTACCTTTGTCAACTTCCGTGCTGCGTTCGACTCAGTGGACCAAGAAACTCTTTGGCAGATTCTAGAATCGACAGGCCTCCCTGAGAAATACTGCAGACTCTTCAAAGCTCTACACCATGGGACGGAGAGCTGTGTTCAAGTGAACGGCTGGCACAGCCCATTCTTCCAAATCACGACAGGAGTGCGCCCAGGATGTGCAGTGGCCCCAGAGCTCTTCAATGTCATCATAGACTACGTTATAACAAGGACTACTTCACGTCTCAGCTTTGGACTCAAGTTTGGAGATCGTGTCATTACAGATGCTGATTTTGCCGATGACTTGGCCATTCTGGCAGACTCCATGGAGCAGTTGCAGGAAGCGCTTCAAATCCTACAAGAAGAGGCTGCAAAAGTAGGACTGCAGATAAACTGGACTAAAACGAAAATTATGGCCATAGACCCATTCTCCCCTGCTGCCAATCCTTCAGTTAGCTTGGATAGCACAACTAGTATCAAAGTTGTCCAAAGGTTCACCTACCTGGGCTCCATAATTTCTTCAGATGGCTCGCTTCTTTCTGAACTACAAGCGAGAATATCCAAAGCGTCTTCTGCCATGGGCAGACTGAACCCCCACCTCTGGCTAAAAGCAAACATCAGTTGTACAATGAAGCTGCGGATTTTCAATGCCCTCGTCGGCTCTGTGATGCTCTATGGAGCTGAAACATGGCAAGCTTCAGCCGCAACCCTCAAGGCAATTGATGTCTTTCAGTCGAAGAGCCTGAGGAGGATCGAAGGTCTACGATGGCTCGACTTCGTCTGCAATGAAAAGCTGCTGCAGCTCACCAAGCAGTCTTGGTTTTCGACCCAAGCAGCCGAGCGAACATTACGACGGTTCGGACACCTACTTTGAATGCCTCCCCACATACCTGCGAAAACGATCCATGACTTCGACCCTGTCAAAGCCGGTTGGAAGCGACCTCGCGGCCGACCGAAAAAATGATGGTCTGATAGCTTTTCCAAGTTCCTGACGATGGCAAATATCAGGTTGAGTGATGATCAAATGCTTGCCATGGACTAAAGTGGATGGAGGGAATAGACGCAACTCTCTACGCCGAGCAGTGCCCGGCGGGTCACATAAGTCAAAGTAAGTCAAGTTAAAAAATTTAACAATGTAGAACATGGATGGAATAATATTTGGAGAATAGTTTGTAAAGTTGCTGATGGTGTCTTTGGGAAGAAAGTTAGAAACACAGCTAGGAACATTATGAAAAGGTTTATGTTTAATAGAGAGGAGGGGCTTGTACAAGAATTATTTGAGTTATAGATCATATAAAGATAAGAGGAATGTAGAGAAAGTAGAGAAAACATTAAAGTATGAATTAAGGAGGTATGGAGTAGAGATCATGGATAAAATTGCTGTATATCGGGAAGATGCAGGCAGATGGCGTAATAGTAAAATATTTTACTAGCATAGTAATAAATTGAGAGGGAGTAGTCAATCTGGGTGTGGTTGCTTAGTGAGGGAATCCACTGAGAAGTTGGAAGCTAACTGTTTAACATATTTGCAATGCCTTCTGGATCTTACAACTTTATGCCTTCAGAGTTGAGTAGGAATGGTATAGTCCATCTACTCTTGTCTTTGGCAGACCAATATTAAGCATCTCGACCAGCAGACCTTTGTAAAGCTGTACAAAGGGTTAGTAAGACCTACTATTGAGTATGGTAATGTTGTATGGGGGTCTCACTATAAAACAGACTAAGCCGAGATAGAAAAAGTTCAAAGACGACCCAAAAAGCTTCTTCCAGGCTTCAAAGAGATGAGTTACGAAGAGAGGTTACAGAAACTGCAACTTCCAACACTCGAGTACAGAAGAAAAAGAAGAGACCAAATCCAGATGTACAAAATGAAAAACAAGTTGGAAAAACTTGGCTTTGAAAATTACTTTCAGCTCCCCAAAACCCAGACTACACGAGGTCACTTGGTAAAGGTGTTCAAGCCCCATGTCCTAAATAAATAAAGAGCCAATTTCTGTAATGTAAGAGTTGTAGACAACTGTAACAGTCTCAAAAAAAGTGTTGTGTCAGAAAACACCATAAACACATTAAAAAATGGATTTAACCGATTCTGGAAAGAACATATGTACACATACAACTCTTAAACATCTGACTTTATTGACTTAAAACTGTTAACACACAGGAAGCCAAAACATACACCACACTTCACTCACAAACACTTATCAAGGAAACCTGCAGAATTTCAGATAGCCAAGTATCAGAGAAACAAGACTTGACGAACCAACTGACAGCCATCTAGAGAGTGCTGTAACAGGGATGTTTCCCTAAAGGCACTAAGGATCCTGTAAGTTAGTCCTGTAAGTTAATATTTCCAGAATCTTTTTTGGGTTATCTTTGATTTTGGATGCCAAATTGTCTTCATAATCTGCAGTGAGGTATGTAGTCAGCTTCCTTAGCTTATTTCTTGTTTGACAAATTGCTCCCAGTGGCATGTACAGTTGCATTTTTATTACTTTGAGATAGCATTCTTCTTCTGTTTCATGCCCCTTTTGACAGGTCAGTTTAGATGAGGCAGTGTTTGAGTTACCTTCATAAATGAACTTGAAGTGCATATCTTCTAAGCTTGGAGTAGATTATTCTTAAAAGTTCGCCAAGGTAACTTGATATCATCCTTACAATCATCTGGTCCCATGCAACTGCTGCTAACAACTCCCTACACCTCCTGTAATCTGCAAGTGTTCATTTGGAGCAGTTGTTTGTTTGTTGACTTAACATCAAATCATGGCAGATACAAATGTTGTCTCTGGGACTAATAGGAGATAGGTGCTCAGTGCTCACTGACAACACTGTGTTGTTAATGATTGTCAGATTTAGTAGGGATGGGGTCTGGTTATTCTTACATTGGTTTTGTTGGTCAATTATTTAATACAGGCTATTATTCCCCCTAGTATTCAACAAACAAATTACTGACAAAAGTTGCCACAAACTGTTTGATAATTATTAACAGTGAAAAAGACTGGGGGACTGGTGTTGATGTGTTTGTATTCATGCCATTGGGAAAACGTTTTAGGCAATACAACTAATATTGATGGAGTGTCGAATTGCCAGATAGTTGGTAATATGTTGACAATCATCAGCTGGAGTAGAATACTATAAGTAATCAAGTTTCAGTTGTCTCTCAGTGTATCTTGCTTCTGCCTAGTTATTGTGAATGTTTCTGTGTCAAGGTGAGAAACAACCACTTTCTTTCCAAGTTTCTTCACTCAGATTCCATACCTACTTGTATTTTCTTCACTTTTGTTATGGCAGAGTCAAGTATAATCTGTTTGTTATCCTTGAAATCACTGAACATGCTACACATTTGTTTGTATGGGATGCAAGTGTCATTTTCACTATGCATTGCTGTTCTGTTTGTGGCAACAGCTTAATACATTAGACATGTCTGAGCACTTGCTAGTCTTTCATCTGTCTTATAAAAAATATTTCTTCTGTGCCATATTCATGGTTAGGAAGATCACATAAAGCCATCAATCACATTCATAACATGGAAAGGTAAATGATGTTTTAGCTAAGGTACAATCAGACGCAGCCTGCTTATAAACATCTTTTTGATATGTTGTATGTTTTAAACTTTTGCGCCCATGTTCTGTGGCTGGGGGACGAATTTTGGGCCGTCACTGCAGTTAGACAACAAAAATAATCCTGGTTTTCAATGTTTTAATTATTCATTGAAATAACACTGCCTGCTTTGCAGAAATAAAGGAATTTAGAACTAGAATTGCACTATCATCAATCAAAGAAAGTGTAAAAGCAGTAAGAAAATTAACTCATGGGGAGGGAGGGGGAGAACTTCACTGGTAAAAGTTTTTAAATTGGGGGTGGCAATTCTGTGCACCTAATAATCTATCACCAATACTGGTAAAAAACCTTGTCATGCCTGTAATTTTTCAGAAAATAAGAAAAATTTTAGTTTTTTTGTACAAGAACTACTTCCACTCCACTAGATTGTTTTTTTGCTGTGAAAAGTAGCATTATATCATAGTTTTGACTATTTCTTTACAACACTGCATTACGTAAAATATATTTTATGCAATATATTTAAAAATATGTTTTTTGAGCTTAAAGCCTCTTTGATTAGTTATCAATTTGGAAGGTACACCTTCCCTAAAATACAAGCTATGATTATTCTGTGTCAAAAATATTTTTTCCATTTCATGATCTAAAAGCAAGTAGCACCTTTGCTTGAGTAACTTGATTTGGGAGTTTACATGTGTATATACAAATATTTTATATCTTGATCTCCACTCTGTAGGGCTATAATGAGAGAAAGGTTGAGTTGGCATGTTTTGCAGATGAAGGTTGGTAGATTGCCAAAGATTGTCCTTTTTGGTCAACCGTCTAGGGCTAAACAGGAAGCAGGTTGTCCATGGTTGGGGTGGAAGGACGTCATAAAGAAAGATTTAAGGGAAAAGGGAACTTCCTGGGAGGGTGTATAGAGTGATGGCCTGAAGAGATTGGGATGAAGGAGGAGTGTGCATAGTTGTGTTGGCCTCAAGCAGATTGGTGCTGCAGTCAGTTGTTAGTTGTACTAGGAGTAGTAGTAGTATATCTTGAGGTTTATTTGATTTCCTGCATTAGTGTTAGAGAAGAACCCAAAATACCCAAAAAGTCTCAAAATTTAGCTGTTCCTGAAAATGTTGTTCACAATGTTGTTCATTACTACTTCCCTGTTAGCAAAAATCTGCTTTTCTAAACTTTTGCCACAATGTCCTTATTTACCACATTATATTCAAAATTTGTCAACACAGTCCGACTGTTTCACTTAACTACCATGGAATGCTGTAGAATGTTTTTAGCAGAAAAAGTACATATTATCTTTTATTTATGTTTTAAATACTCTGTAATTTCAGACTCTGTCCATAATTCAGGAAGATAAGCATGGCAAAGAAGCTTAAGAAAAAGGATAAAGAGACAAAAAAGGTATTTCTATTTTGAAATAAGTTATTTTTTAGCTAAACATTATAAAAACAATACTAAAGAAAATATTGCAATAATGCAACTCATAATTGAAAGATGATCCCTGTTCCCTGTACCACACCTACACTCAGGGTAGAAGAAGAGAAATCCATTCTCCAATGGTTGTAGAAACTTGCTATCAAAATTAATGAACATCCATACATATGATGTAAGATTAATGATTAATGGATGAATTAATGAACAAGAAACACAAAATTAATGAACAACAGTGCATATGATGTCATGGACTGGGACATGGGACTAAACCCTGCTATATTATGTATTATATTTATATAATAATTATATATGTGTCAATAATACAACTCATAATTGAAAGACGATCCCTGTTCCCTGTACCACACCTACACTCAGGGTAGAAGAAGAGAAATCCATTCTCCAATGGTTGTAGAAACTTGCTATCAAAATTAATGAACATCCATACATATGATGTAAGATTAATGATTAATGGATGAATTAATGAACAAGAAACACAAAATTAATGAACAACAGTGCATATGATGTCATGGACTGGGACATGGGACTAAACCCTGCTATATTATGTATTATATTTATATAATAATTATATATGTGTCAATAATACAACTCATAATTGAAAGACGATCCCAGTTCCCTGTACCATACCTGCACTCAGGGTAGAAGAAGAGAAATCTGTTCCCCTAGGGTTTGTAGAAATTTGCTTTCAAATTTAATGAACATCCTGTACATATGATGCAACAACAGTACATATGATGCCTTGGATTTAGACATAAAAGTAAACCATACAAAATTATTTACTATAAATTCTATATTATGTTTATGTATACAATAATTATATATGTGAATTAAATATAATTATGTAAACTATGCTAACTAATTTTGCCAATATGTTTCCATAATCCTATTGCTCTGTAAATTTCTGTACCCTCTTAGAAATCACTTGTGGTGCCAGTTCTTCTAATTTAAGGTGTGATATCCATGTTAAAATTGACACCCACAAAGCTAATGTGTTTTATCACCCACCTTAAGCTTGTAAATAAATTGGTTGTAACTCTTCTATTCTTGAGGATTTATTTTTTTATTCATCTGCCTTCATATTGTATATGCTTGTCCAGACTGGCACCCAAGTATTTCCTGGGAAGAGTAAGATAAAGTTGAATCTATCCTATAGGAGTGCTCTTATTGATGTTAAAAATAAAGATCATCATCTAGTAGTGTCCAGGGTTAGTTTAAAGCTGAAATTTCGGAAGGATAATTACCTCCTTTAGGGTTAGATAAAGGGCGATTGGACCCAATCTGGCCCAACCTTTGAAAGGGCCCTGCGCTGGCATCAAGATGAACAATTTTTTTTTGACATTGTGAAATAGCCTATTCTTGACAATTCCAGTAAGCATTACTTTTGGAGAAAGATCATTTTCCAGGCTAAAACCAAAATAACAAAACAATCTGATATCAACAATGAATCAGGATAGAGTGATTGGTTTAGCAATTATATCAATTGAAAGTGAAGACTCAAGGAAATCAGATTTTCAATCCTTTTTAAAAAGATTTATAGAACAAAAATTTAGTAATATGTTAATTTCTGTATTCATAATCGGTGATGTAAATTTCAAAAGGCATTTTCAGCAGCTTCATAATGTCTAGAGGACAACAGATAATTAAAATAATCTCAAATGAGAACAAAAGAGGACAAAAACGTAAGCTCAAAATGAACAAACTGGACCATCAAATAACACAAGATCAAGGGAACGACCTGAAAAATGTAAATGTATGGGTGAAAATGAACAACCAAGACCATCAAAAGTGACAAGACCAATCCAAGCAGCTAAGGCAAAGGACATTTGAAAACGTCTAAAGCAATGATAAACAAAAATAAAGAACAAAGAAATATGTGATTAGAATTATTGTGAAAATAAAAAAGAAATATGAGGTTAAAAGATAAGTGGCTGCAAGAATTACACAACTGAAAACGAAATTGAAGAAAAAAAAAAACATGTGGTTATTAGACGCGTGACAATGAGGATCAGAACGAATCAAATATGAAAATAAAGATCAAAGAAATATGATGAAATATATATATATATATATATATATATATATATATATATATATATATATATATATATATATATATATATATATATATATATATATATATATATATATATATATATATATATATATATATATATATATATATATATATATATATATATATATATATATATATATATATATATATATATATATATATATATATATATATATATATATATATATATATATATATATATATATATATATATATATATATATATATGTATATATATATATATATATATATATATATATATATATATATATATATATATATATATATATATATATATATATATATATATATATATATATATATATATATATATATATATATATATATATATATATATATATATATATATATATATATATATATATATATATATATATATATATATATATATATATATATATATATATATATATATATATATATATATATATATATATATATATATATGTATATACATATTCTTTATGATATTTATTCTTTAAAATGTTAATAATATTTATTTATTAAGGTTATAAAAGTGAAAATGTTAAAAAAATGCAGTAAAGTGCAAATTATGCTTTGGCCATGGGAAGCTGTAGGGGTTTTGAGCCCTACTCATGTTAAATTCTGCTCGTTTTGAGTTTGACTCGGTTATTTATTGTAATTTCTGTTCGTTTTGGGTTTCCCTTAATAATTCATGCTGATTTGTGGTCAATTGATTTTCCCCTTTAAGTATTCTCCGAGGGCTCAAACTTAATACACAAATCAATTCTCAAGAAGCGCTGTCTTGACAATCTAAATGCACATAGTGTCCTTTGTTAGGTCAAAATTGCCATCAATATTTTCTCCAGTTTTACCTTCATAGACTTAGCCTTAATAGTACTATTATCACAGTAGTTTCAGTGGTAGTACAATTAGTTGCAGTGTTGTGTTAGTAGTAGTAATAGCAGTTGTAGCAGCAGTATTAATAGCGGTTATAGCATGTGCATATTGCCTTTTTGTCGGTTGAAAATCGCTTTCATGATACCTCGAAAGCTTCACTTGACGTGTTACGCCATTCCAAAAACATTGTTGATAAGCGCGTTAGACACCCTTTTGATGCCCTTTTCACCTTAATACTCTAAAATTTAAAAGTTGTTGCAATTAAAGTAGTAGTTGGAGTAGTTTAGTAGCAGTAGTAGCATAGGGAAAAGTAACATTGGTATTAGTGTTAGTAGTGACGTGTATATATTACCTTTTCGTCAATTGATCTTACCCTTTAAGTATTCTCCGAAAGTTTCAACCTAATAACCAAATCAATTCTTGAGATACGCCCTTACGACAATATGCATGCGCATAACGTGTTCTGATTTAGTTAAAATTCCCCCTCAATATTTTGTCAAATTTTCACCTTCTTATGTGTAGTCTTAATTGTGCTAGTATCATAGTAGTAGTGGTATGTAGCAGTAATAGTGTATAATTATTAGTAGTAACAGTAGTAGCAGCAGTATTAATAGCAGTAGTAACAGGTACATTTTGCCTCCTGGTCAACTGAATATCCCACTCATGATACCCTTGAAGTTCCTCTTGATATGATAATCCGTTCGAGAAATATTGCTGATGCACCCGTACGAGCAATCTGTATACACATATTATGTTTTGATTTAGTTCAAATTTCCCCTCTACGTTTCCTCATATATTTTTTTCAATATCTCTGAGCCTTAGTAGTAATCGCTGCGGAAGTAGTAGTTTTAGTGATAGTAGTGGTAGTAGTAGTAGTTCTTGTGGAAGAAGTAGAAACAGCAGTAGTTGTAGTATTAATAGCGTACAAATATCTTTTTGGTCAATTGTTCATCTCCCTTATCATTTCCTGAAAATCCCAAATTAATATACTCATTTATTCCAGAGTTAATAACCGTTTTGACAACCCATATACACATAACATGTTATGATTTAGTTCAACACTCCCCTCAACATTCCCTGAAAGACTCATCTTAATGCCCTTCGTATTTTGGGAAAGTAGAAGTCAAACATACATAACTTTTCTCAATAACATATGCTATATGTAAACAACGAACAAATTGCACAACTTGCAGCCCATTCCCTGATGCCGGGGGGGGGGGGGGTGACATCTTCAAACCCATAATTACTGAACCTTTCAACAATGCTTAAGAAAATTGATGTTTCAAAACTTTGTTTGGAAGTTTGCTATGGAAAATAATGGGCGTGGATAGGGGTCTCTCAAATCACTTTGACTATTAAAAAAGGCGCTATAACTCCCAATTTAAAAGCAAATGAGACCCATCTGAATTTAATACGACCACCCATTCCATAAAAACCTTATATGCTCGAAGGGCATAACTTAATGCCCTTGCCCCTAGGGCTTTGGGCTTTGGGGGTTGTGCCAACTCTGGAGGCATTGTTGTATGTTCTCTGGGCTATTTTAAACAAAATTGCCGTCGCACAATTTCAATCAGATACATTTGGTGAAAAGAGGGGTAGTTGGGGAGGAGAGGGGCTAGTTGACATCCATCACTATTGACTTTTAAAGGGGAACTAGAACTTCCAATTTCAACCAAAGAGTCACCTCTAATGCTTATATAGCCATGCCTTTCAAATGAACCTTAAATGCCTCAAGGGTATAACTTACAACCCTCACCCTCAGGCTCTGGTGCTTTGTATTAACCTCAAAAGCCTTGTTATAAGATCTTTCGACTATTTTGAATAAAAAGACTGCTAAAATATCTATAGGGTGCATCTCGGGAAAACACGACGTGTTTGTGTGTGTGTGTGTGGGGGGGGGGGGGGGGTGCAGCCGCGCTCTGATCACTGACTCTTAGAAAGGGCACTAGAACTTCTAATTACCAATCCAATGAGTCCCCTCCGAAGCGTATACGACCATCCTTTCTATGAGAAAATTTTATGCCCCCAGGACATAACTTACAACCCTTGCCTGAAAGCTGTAGGAGAGGGGGGGGGGGATCTGTCTTCCTCACAGACATAATTTCCGGACCCTTCGACTACGATGAATAAAATTGTTGTTTCTAAATTTTTATTGGAGGTGCTAAGGGAAATGATGAGCGTGGGGGGGGGGGCTGGTTGCTCTTAAATCACGTTGACCCTTAAAAAGGGCACTATAACTTCCAATTTAAAATCAATTTATCCCCATCTGAGTTTATACGACCGCCCATTCCATAAAAACCTTATATGCCCTCATGGCCTCACCCAAACCTATCCCTAGAGCGCTGGGAGTTGTGTCAACCCTAGAGGCATTATTATATGTTCTTTGGACTATTTTGAACAAGATCGCTATCTCATAATTTCAATCAGATGAGTTTGGTGAAAAGAAGGGTTGTCGGGGGGGGGGGGGGCTAAATGCCCTACATCACTTTTGACACTTAAAAAGGGACTTGAACTTCCAATTTTCAACCAAATGAGCCTCTTCTAAAGTTAAACAACCATCTCTTCCATAAAAACCTTAAATACCCCGCCGCATAAATTACAACCCTCGCCCTCTGGCTCTGGTGTTTTATCAACCCCAAAAGCCTTGTTATATGATCTTTGGACTATTTCGAATAAAATGACTGTCTCAATGATTTTATTTGATCGGGAAAACACGGCGTGTTGGGGGGGGGGGTGGGTTTAGCCGCCCTCACCAATCCAATGAGTCCCCTCTGAAGTATATATGACCACCCTTTCTATAATAACCTTGTATGCCCCCGGGACATAACCTACGACCCTTGCTCTGAGAGCTGTGGGGGCGAATGTATCTTTCTCAAAGACAAAATATCCGAACCCTTCAACTACACTGAACAAAATTACTATCTCCAGATTTTGATTGGATGTCTTGGGGAAATGATGAGCGTGGGAGGGGGCTGGTTGCTTTCAAATTACTTTTGACTCTTAAAACGGCCACTATAACTTCCAATTTTAAATCAAATGAACCACATCTGAAGTTTATACGACCACCCAATCCGTAAAAACCTTATATGCTCCCAGGGCATGACTTACAACCCTATCCCCTGGGCACTTGGGGGTTGTGTCAACCCTAGAGGCATTGTTATGTTCTCTGGACTATTTTGAGCAAAATCGCTGTCTACTAATTTCAATCAGATGCGTTTGGTGAAAAGTGAGGTAGTCGGGGGGGGGGGGTACTGCCCGCCAACACTTTTTACTATTAAAAGGGAAGTAGAAATTCCTATTTTCAACCAAATAAGCATCCTCTAAAGTTTTTACAACCAAACCTTAAATGCCCCCGGGCATAACTTGCAACTCATGCCCCCAGGCTCTAGGGGTAAATTAAAGCTTTCAGAGGGGTAGTTTGGGAGGGCAAGGGGACTTCCAATATAAAAGTGAGAAAGGTTTTTGTGTCCTAAATATTCCCCCTTCGCCCAAAAAGGACTGGCATTTTTTCTTAAAAGTCTAGAACTTTCGTCCGTAGATTATTTTGGTAAAGAGGACCCTTATATCCAGAAAGAAACTTGAAACAAATACTTTTCGCCCAAAGCTGGGTACAAAACTTTTTTGTAGCCAGCTTTCCAATCACCTGTTTTTTTTTTCAATCAGCTCTCTTACAGATACGAAAACGTTGTGGTCAGTGTGTGGGCTGTATGAAAAAAGACAATTGCGGAGAATGTGTCCACTGTAAAAATGATAAAAGTCACCAAATCTGTAAGATGAGACGATGTGCCAAATTAACAGAAAAGAAGCCAAAGGTATGTACTTTTTCATCTATTACTTAATTCGCATCTCTTAGTGTGGTTCAATCCCGCTTTCTGGGTCTATAACGAAAGAAAGGAAGAGATGGCTGGGGCACGTTCTGGGGATGAATGATGAAAGATTGTCTAGTTGCCCTCGGATCATTTTTGACTCTTAAAAACGGAATTAGAACTGTCAATTTCTAGTCACTTGAGCCCCCTCCCAAGTTTATACCACCACCTCTTCCATAAAAACCCTATATGCCCCGCACCTAGTCGATCCGGTTCTGACCGCCTGGGAAGTCATGATATCGGTAGACTCCAGGATGAGAATTTGAGAGAAACTTTCACAGGAACAGTGAAATTCTAAAATGGAGAGTTTAACATTTGATAATGTGGGAGATGGATTTTTTTATTACAGACTTCACGGCTCCATCACAAATGATGATTTTCCGCTAGTCCTGGTAGTTACCTCATTTTCTACTGAGGTACTTGTTATACCTTCTCTTGAACGTGTCAAGGGAAAGATTTTTCGGGATTACCTCTGGCGGCAATCTATTCCATGCGGCAACCGATCGCCGGGCGAAACTCGTTTTCAGATATTCTTGGCGGGGAGTACCCTGCTCAAGGTAGTCATGACGAGCTGTATTTCGGCAAGTTGATTGCAAGGGCTTTGTTTTATCAGAAACGAGCTTCGATAGCTTCTCTGATGGAGGGTTATACAAGTACTTGTAGAAAACCGACATGGACGCCACATCGAAGCGTTCCTGGATCAGCTTTGGGGTTTTAGCTTTCGTGCTGCCAGATGTTGCTGCACGCACTGCTCTATTTTGAATATGTTGGAGTAGAGTGATGTGGCTTTTTTATGCACCAACGAAGAGAGGACATGCATGTTCCATGACAGGTCTGGTGCACGAATTGAAAAGTGGCAGAATAGAATCATCAGGGAGAAGACTTTTGCATCTCAGGATAACTCCTAATTTCTTGTTGCAAGAGGATCTAATTTTGCTGAGATGCTCAGTCCATGAGAGATCCGAAGGGAAATTAACTTTAACTGGATGGATGGAAAATTTTTTAGAAATACAATTTGTGAAGTTAGGAATATGCAGCTAGGAATATTACTGAAAAAGCTTTATGTTTAATAGAGAGGAGGAGGGGCTTGTACAAGAATTATCTGAGTGAAAAATCATATGAAAACGAAAGGAATGTAAATAAAGCGAAGAAAGTATTAAAATATGAACTAAGGAGGTGTGAAGTGGATGCCATGGATAAAATTGCCAAGGATCTGGAAGATGCAGCTAGACCGCATAATAGTAAAACATTGTACTGACTTGTTAATAAATTGAAAGGGAGTAGCCAATCTGGACTTTTCTCACTTAAATATAGGAACTGGGCCACAATTAGTGATAAGGAAAAAGTAAGAGAGATGGACAGAACATTTTGAGAATGTGCTAAACCGAGATGGAGTTGCAGGCAAAGATATAGAGGAAAATGAAAAAGTTTGTGATACCTTGAATGTGAAGGAAGATTTGTTTTTTTGAGGAAAAATTAGTGGCGGCACTTAAAGTTAAAAATAATAAGGCTCCAGGTACTGATTGGGTGGTAAATGACTTTGTTAAATATGGTGGCTCTGAGGTTAGAAATAAGTTACTGAAGATTATGAATATGATTATTGAAAAAGGGAAAGTACCTAACGACTTTAATAAAACGTTAATTAAACCGCTGTATATGAAAGGAGATGAGAGTGAGTGTGGTAATTATCGAGGCATTAGTTTGGGCTCTGTAGGTAGCAAATTACTTAGTAATATGATTGATAATTTTTAGACAGAGAGATGCTGTAGACAAAGTTATAAGAGAAGAACAGTGTGGTTTTAGAAAAGGTAGAGGATGTATCGACCAAAATTTCCCTCTTGGGTTATTGATTGAGAAGTGCCTGAGTTATCAAACACTTTTATTCCTCAGTTTTATAGATTATGAGCAAGCGTTAGATTCTGTTTATAGAAGAGCTTTAGTGATGGTCTTATCCTTGTATGGTATACCCGAAAAATACATTGAAGTGATTAGTGTACAAGAATAACACTACTGTGGTTATGGTAGGAAATGTGGTTAGCAGCTGGTTTCGTATTAAGTCAGGAGTCAGGCAGGGTTGTGTTCTATCCCCCTTTATATTGATCATTTTGATAGACTTTATTTTAAGGAGGTTACGAAAGGCAATGGGAGACCACAGAATCAAATGGGGACAAAAAACTCTCCTGGACTTATATTATGATGATGATTTAAGTATCCTAAATGAAAGTTTGAGTAAAATGAATGAACTTCTAGACGTTTTGGGAATTCAAGGGGGTAGAATAGGTTAGGAAATTAATGTTAAGAAGACTTAAGCCACTAAATCTAGAAATAAGTGAAGATGAAAAGTGACGTTGGGCAACGAAAAGATTGATCAGGTGGCCAGCTTCACTTACCTTGGTAGCAGTATTAGTAAAGACAGTGGGAGCAGTAAAGATGTTAAAGTAGAATAGCCAAGGGTGTAGGCTCAGGGTGTTTTTCCACAGTTAGATAAAGTTCGGAAGAATAGGATGATAAGTATGCAAACCGAGATTAGAATATTGGAAGTTACAGTGAAGACAGTGGTCAAATATGGTTCTGAAGCATGGGCGCTCCTAAAAACAGACGACGATTTGCTAGATGTTTTCCAGAGAAATTGCCTACGGATTGTATTGAGTACCCAGCTGACTAACCGTATCTCAAACAGAGGGCTGTACGAAAAGTGTGGTTCAATCCCGCTTTCTAGGGCTATAACGAGAGAGATATTGACATGGCTAGGGCACGTTCTGCAGATGAAGGATGACAGATTGCCGAAGATATTCTTTTTCGGTCAACCGTTTAGGGCTAAACAGAAAGCAGGTCGTCCGCGGTTGAGGTGGGAGGATGTCATAAAGAAATGTTGAAAGGAAATGGAACTTCCTGGGAGGGTGCTAAGAGGGAGGCTTTGAATAGATTGGGGTGGATGAGAAGCGTGCGTAGCTGTTTGGGCCTCAGGTGGCTTGGTGCTGCGGTGAGTTGTTAATAGTAGTAGTAGTAGAATATATCCAAAAAAGAACCCTGTAAATAGCTTAAAATAAGGTTAAGATCCGTACCCTCTTCTTCTAAAACAAATCTAGGCTAGGACGCTTGAGTTCACGAGAGTTGTATTGTGCCTCTGTTTTTCAAAAATTACAATTCCAAACCCTCAAATAGAAAATAGTTTCCTCAAAAAACACTCTGCCCAGATTCTACCCTTTGGGGTTGTTTCTCAGCCTTTGGTCTCTGTTTTGTGTTTTACCTCCAGTTACGACAAAGCTGTTGTCCCCATTAATTACCAAAATAATTTATGAAACAACCTAATAGTTTTCTGCTTTTATTACTTGAACCAATTAATTTTTTTCTCCCTTTTTACCCCTTTAATTTCTTTATAAATTTTTACTAGTTTTAATTTTTTTTTTTAGTATTTTCAACATGTTATGATTTTTTCTCTTTTTGTGCTGATTTTATTACATGACGCCTTGGCCTAATTTATTCAAAATATGATGTTCCGTGTTATTATATGCTATTGTATTCTCTCGCCAGTTTTATACGAACTAATTTACATAAAATACACAAAAAAAAATTCCCAAAGAAAAGTAAAGAGCTACATTATACCAAAGATGAGTAGAAATAAAGTCATATAATGATTCGCGCTTAAAACAAACATGAATCACTGTCAATAAACAAAACCCAAAACGAGCAGAAATTACAATAAATAATCAAGTCTAAGCTAAAATGAGCAGAAACTACGAGAAATAGGAGTAGGACTAATGCACCCTTGGGCCTTTAAAGAGCAGAACGTCATTTGCGGTTTAGTAGGCTAAAATCAGTTTTTTTTTCAAGCTGTGTTTTATTTGTCATAAAATCGAACAAAAAAAAGAAGGAAAATCTACATAATTACAAAGATTGCTGAAAAGCACTTGTCAATGTAGATGGACAGTTTAACATATCTTGATATTCATTCTAGAAAGTTTTAGCAATTTTGAGGCTCCAGTGTTGCCTTTAGTAAAAATCCATAAGGCTTCAATGTTTTATTTATTTGTTTTTTCTTAAAATAAATTTTACGAGAAAGAACTTCTCTAAGAAACTAATGACCCGTTTTAAATCCTAATATGAACATAAATATATTTATATTGTAATTGGGTCTCAAAATGAACAGAAATTAGAAATAAATAATTTCATCAATCATAAAGATAACAGATAATGATACAGATTAATAAGTGTATTCTAAACGAGAAAAAAGTTAAAAAAAAATACTCAAGTCGAACATAAAACCAAAAGAAATTGCTACAAACGGGAGTTTGGCTACTGAAGTTAGAGATAAGGAAGTTAAACATAGGTTACTGAAGGTTATGAATATGATGTTTTAAAAGGGGGAAGTACCTAGCGACTTCTCCCTATTAGTCTGGTTTCTTTAGGAAGCACATTAATTAGTATGATGATATTTTTTTAGACTTGGAGATGCTGTAAATGAGGTGGTTTAAGAGAAGAATAATGTGGTTTTAGGAAGGAGAGAGGATATGTTGACCAAATCTTTACTCTTAGATTAATAATTGTGAAGTGACTGTGCCATAGTCCATAGTTTTATAGATTATGGGCAACCATTTGATTCAGCCGATAGAAGAGTTTTAGTGAAGGCCCTATCCTCGTATGGTATACCGGATAAATACATTAAGTGATTAACATTGCTGCGGCTAAGGTAGGAAATGAGGCTAGTTGCTGGTTTTGTGCTGAATCAGAAGGTAAACAAGGTTGCCTTCTATCTCCTATTTTGAGGAATTTTATCCTAAGGAACACAGCAAAGGCTATAGGAGGTATAGAATCAACTGGTAAAGTAAAACTCTCCTACACTTAGATTATGCTCATGATTTGTGCATCCTAGATGAAAATATTAGCAAAATGAATGATTTTTGGAGGTTTGAGAGCCCAGGGCGAAAGAATAGGCTTACCAATTAACGATAAATTAGTTGTTTATGTACAAACTGTTTATATACATGTAAGTCAAGTGTTTATATACAAGGTTGGCTATTGGGGAAAAAGTGGCATATTTGAGTGTCCAAAAAGGCTGAGGATATTAAGGTAAAACATTTAGAAATGTTTAGGGAAGTGTGAGACAAAATCAAAGCACACTTCAGGAAACTTTTCAAAAGGACAAAACAGCAATATCTAAGGTTAGGCTAAGGGTCTTCACTTGAAACATTAAAGGCGTGTGGAAAAATGAACGAAGGGTAGTAGGGTAATTTTATAGCACTACTTACAACGCATGCAAAATTTCAACTTAGCTGGGAAATTTATAAGGTATTACCAAAGAAGTACTGAGGAGTCGCCGAATTTCGGAAATCACGAACAACAGGTGGTGGGTACCAAGCGTGGCCAAAGTGGTGCCGAACCTTGTAGGGACTATGCCACACATGGCAAAACTGTATCACACGTGGCACTCCAAGATGTACACCAATTGGGTAATCCCTTGATAAGTACAAGTTCTTAAGTTGTAAGGTAATTAATGGTGTATACATTTTCATTTCCATGTCTATACAGTGAAAAGCTATTAGGCTTATGTTCTTCCATAATTTGGGCTGGTCTACCATTGCTTTGTCACCCTACTTGTGCTTATTGAAGGGTTGCCGAATTTTTTGCACGCATCGAGGAGTCTCCAACTGTCTGCCACCTGGTGTGCATATGTGGGTGCTATGTGTGCCGCGCAGTTCCGCCACGTCTGCCATAGTCTCTGTAATGACAGGGACAGCTCTATCACTCTTTCCACCCTTCCACTATGCTTGGGACACCCCACCTTGTGTAAGTGTTATCTGAAATTCGGCGATCCTTCGGTAAATATTTGGTAACAACTTTACAACATCTGTGATTGCTAAGTTGCAATTTTGCATGTTTTTTAAGCTTGCACCAATCAGCAGCATTTGTTTTTTCAAAATTCTACAATTGTATCTTTTGGTACTTATTTAGTAGCCGGTAAACACGCGAGACAGCCACTCGAGAAAAGCAAAGAACAAATAGACATTACCCGGTAATTCCTATGAGAAGCTGAATAAACAAGTGGTTTCTCACTCCGGGAATTATGTTTAAACTTTAGTTTTTTGGGGGTTTAGGGGGGAAAAGGTACCTAGGTTAGGTTAGGTTACGTATTTAATACATGCTATGCTTTACCCCCTCCCCCCCCCTATGTGCAAATATATAGCCCAAATTTGTTTCTAAACTATTATATTTTTATCATATTTTTTTTTAATTCATTATCTTTAACCAAACTTCACTTCTCATGTGTTTACCGGCTACTAAATAAGTATCTATATTTTCTTTAAGTTGCTACAAAAAACTTTTTTTGGGCAAACAATTTATATTTCCGAAAGTACTTGTGTTGCGTATAAAATTTATTACCAAGGACAGTAAAAATGAAATCTAGTTCTTTAAATTGGTTTAGTGGAAGCTTACACAGTCATATTAACGGGCGCCAAGTTTGAAAATGAGGAACGTGTGTGAACAATCAGCAGAAAATGAAAGACAAAAATATCATCATGGAGCTTTTGAAGATGTAATTATCCTGACTGTTGTAGCAAAAGACAAACACTATCATTAATTGGCAGAAATCTGGGTGAAAAAAAAACAAACAAAAAAATAGGGATTAAATGAGTAAAACAATTTAAGAATATAACCTTAACATCTTGTTATGAAATAGGAATTGAGAAGAATAATACATATTATTGAATAGCTAAATCAGTATCAATAAATAAATGAAACCCCAAAACGAACAGAAATTAAAATAAATAACAGAGTCAAACTCAAAACGAGCAGAAAATAATATGAGTAGTGTTCAAAACCCCTATGCTTTCTTAAAGCCAGAATATAATTTGTTCTTTACTGAAAAAAATTCAAATGAATGTGCATTTTCAGTTTAATTAACATATGCTGATATTTATTCCTTAAAATATTAATTAACTTTTGATCTCTGAAGGTTATAAAAGTGAAAACATTTAAAAGAATTTTTTCAGTAAAGTACAAATTATATTCTGGCTTTTAGAAAGCATATGGGTTTTGAACCCTACTCGTATTAATTTCTGCTCGTTTTGAGTTTGACTGTTATTTATTTTAATTTCTGTTCGTTTTGGGTTTCATTCTTAGGACTATTTTGAAAAAATTGCTCTCTCATAATTTCAATCAGATGCGTTTGGTGAAAGGAGGGGTTGTAGGAGAGGAGGGGGGGGGGGGGGCTAAATGCCGTCCGTCACTTTTGACGCTTAAACGGGAACTAGAACTTCCAATTTTCAACCAAATGAGCTTCTTATAAAGTTAAACAACCATCCCTTCCATAAAAACCTTAAATACCCCCCTGGACATAACTTACAACCCTTGGTCCTAATCTCTGGGGTTTGTTCCAACCCCAAAATCCTTGTTATATGATATTTAAACTATTTTGAATAGAATGGCTATCTCAAAATTTCTATTAGATGCATTTCGGGACAATACGAAGTGTGTGTGTGTGTGTGTATGTGGGGGGGTGTGTTAGCTGCCCTCCGATCACTTTGACTCTTAAAAAGAGTACTAGAGTGTCTGATTACCAATCCTATGATCCCCCTCCGAAGTTTATATGATCACGCTTTCTATAAAAACCTTATAAGCCCCCAGGGCATATCTTATAACCCTTGCCTTGAGGGCTTGAGGGATTTTTTATCTTCTAAGCCATAATTTCCAGACCTTTCAAACACGTTGAACAAAATGACTATCTCAAAATTTTAATTGGAAGTGTTTGGAGAAATTATGGGCGTGGGGGGGGGTCATTTCTGATCACTGTCGACTAATAAAGAAAGGCACTTGTCCTCTCAATTTCTAATCGAATAAGCCCTTTTTGAAGCTTCTACGACAAAACTTTCTGTAAAAACCTTATATGCTCCGAGGACATAACTTACTACCCTTGTCCTGAGGGCTAAGGGGGAAGGGGGGTTGTCATCTTCAAAGACATAATTTCCAGACCTTTCAACTACGTTGAACAAAATGGCCATATCAAAATGGTGATTGGAAAAGATGGGCATAGGGAACGGGGAGGGGGGTGATTCTTCCTCCGAGTACTTTCGACTATTAAAAAGGGTAATAGCCCTCTCAAATTCCAATCGAATTCCGAATTCAAATTCCAACACTTTTTGAAATTTTTACAACGCTTTCTATAAAAACCTTATATTCCCCAGGGCATAGCTTACAACCTTAAGCCTCAGGGATGTGGGGGAGGGGGGTTTTCATATTCAAAGACATAATTTCCGGACCCTTCAATTAGGTTCAACAAAGGGGCAATATCAAAATACTGATCGGAAATGTTTGGGGGAATAATGGGCAGGGGGGACATTCGCCCCCAGATCACTCTTATTAATAAGAGCACTAGCCCTCTCAATTCCCAATTGAATGAGCACTTTAAAGTTTCTATGACAAAACTTTCTATAAAAACCTTATATGCCCCCAGGGCACAGCTTACAACCCTTACCCTGAGGTCTGTGGGGGGTTTGCCATCCTCAAAGACATAATTTCCGGACCTTTTAACTACGGTGAACAAAATACCTATCTCAAAATTTTGATTGGATGTGTTTGAGGAAATGGTGAGCGAGTGAGGGGGGTTAGTTGCCCTCCAATCGCTTTTAACTATAAAACATGGCACTAGCCCTTTCAATTTCCAATTGAATGAGCCCTTTTTGAAGTTTCTAAGACAACGCTTTCTATAAAAAGCCTTATATGCCCCCAGGGCATAACTTACAACCCTTGCCCTGAAGGCTCTGGGAGGGTTGTCATGCTCAAAGACATAATTTCCGGATCTTTCAACTGCGTTGAACAAAATGGCTATATCAAAATTTTAATTGGATGTGTTTGGGGAAATGGTGGGCGTGGAAGGGGTGTTATTTGCCTTCGAGTCTCTTTTGGCTATTAAAAAGGGCACAAACCCTTCCAATTTCCAATCAAATGAGCCCTTTTAGAAGTTTCTACGACAACTCCTTCGACACGAAGTGCCCTGGTCTAAAATAAACAAAAAAAAAAATCAAAAAAAGAAGAAAATAATACCTTGTGCCAAAATCGTCTTTACTTAGGCAGCGCTATTGCACTGCCTATGATTACTCAATATTAAACACTTCAAAGTATTAATTAATTGATGTATCTAATACAAGAAAATATTTTAGACAGACGAATTAGGTTGTCCGATTTTGTTTTATTTATTCCTTCAGTTGAGTTCATCCACATATCAGTAGAATCCCCATTTTCTTTTAATTCTGAAAGCATCACTTTTATTATTATTTTTTTTTTTTACATATTCCCACTATTTGTTTAATTGCGAATGGTTGTAAAAAACTATTGATGCTGGCAATGCTCTATGGTAAGATGCAGATAAATTAGGTGTTACAATGGTCCAGTTAGTCTTGTTATGTAGAAAGGAAAAGTATCATAAAAGTATTGAATTAGTTTCTGTCTATTTTTCTTTCATAGTTCAGTGTAGCAGCAAAGGAGAACTTTTCACGACGCAAAACATGTCAAAAATTTTGCAACAACCAAAAGAAAAATCCTGGAAAATTCTTACTTTTGGGTATGAATCGAGCTAAGGTAGAACCAGAGGCAGAAATGTTTTAATTTTGACGTCCTTCGCACATTAAAATTTAATAAAAAAGCTGGAATGTAAGACAAATATTTATGTCTCTATTCAAATTGAGACTAAGATACTCTGTTTGAAGATAATAATATTTACTGAAATCAACGTCTTTTTAAACTTACTATTTTATACCTCATAAGCTACATGAGACAAAATTCTGAAACTTTGTAAATAAACTAATTTCATAGCCATAGAGGACAAAATTTTGTAATGTTCTGAAAATGTCAGGCTATAAAACAGATTTAGTATGTTGATACTGCTTTCAAACATATCCATTGATTAGAATTTTTTTTTATCTAAGGCTCATTTCTCTTTCTCGTTTAAAAGATCTAAAGCCGAACTGGCCAGCCATGACAAAAAACAGAAAGAACTGAATATAAAGACGACAAACTGGTCTATGGCCAATAAATGAAAACGAAGAAAAACAACAAAAATCAAACGATTATTTCACCCGTATCTAACAAGGCGTCTTCAGTGTAGAGAAAAACTAAAACTAAAAAAAATATATGAAACTAAAATAATCTAACCTAAAATATATAATATACAATTACTTAACATTTACAATTTGTAGCTACCTTCATCAAACCACAAAAGTAACTGAAAAGTTAAATTTGGGTCAAAATTTAAAACATAGTAAAGTCCTGATTCTAAGATTTTCACTTTTGTACTTAAAAATATTTTTTTTCTAGAAGCACCAAAAGAGTTTGAAGCCAGTCAGCGCTTCAAACATAAAGAAGAAAAAGTTGGTTTCTTCAAGAACACCATGTGCCAAGTTTAAAGGGAAGTCCAAGATGATTCGCGTGGAATTCATAAAAAAGAACCTACCCAATAGTGCCAAAAAGCTATCAGTCTCAGCCATTACATCTGTGGCTGGTAGTTCGAGTTCCAGTGCATCACCAACTAAAAAAATCGCTAATAAATGTGGTGAAAGGTCTAGTAGGGTTTTGGAAAAGTCTTCGATAGTCAAATCAGGAAAAGTCCAGGGTAAACCAGAAAGAAACCCAAATATCTCAGGAAAAAGTCCAATTGCTTCGGCAAAAAACTTAGTAACGCCAGGGGAAAGCCAGGTTTCACTGGAGAGAGGCCAGGGTCGTTCCTCTGTGGATCCAGGTTTTCTGTCTAAAACAGGATCTGCTGATACATCAGGGGAAACCCCCAACGTCTCAAGAGGTAGCGCAACTTATGTTTGGGGTGGTAAAAACAATTTCAAGACTTCTTCAATTGTTTCTGTGATGATCCCAAAGCCTCGCTGTAGATCAAGCTTGGTACAAATCAGTCAGAGCTCTTCCAGTGATGATTTTGAAAAGGGCAGTGTTTCAAATCAGCCCCAAAAGACAACCAAAAAAAAAACTATAAATGATCAGTCTGGTGATATTACTAATAGTATTGCAGAAGAAAGAGTTGATTCTGACAAAACCAATAAAGATGGTGAATCTGATGCTTCTGAATTTGAAGATTTTTTTAAAAACATCGAAAGTATGCCCAAAAGGTGCAGCAATCAGTTAAGTACTCCTATTGGCTCACCCAATGCTAGTTCAGGAAGCATTACTAATTCAGAAAAAGTTGATTTTCTGAAAACAACGGAATTTGAAGAAGAACCAGGTACAGAAAATAAAAATACTAGGAAAAACAGCAAGTCCGAGTGCGAGACCATTACAACTTTGCATAGTAGAAGCTCTAAGTATCAGAGCGTAACTGCTGTAAATCAGGAACAAAATAACCCCAAAGAAACGGAAGCGTCTTGTAGAAGTACATTGGAAACATTGCCAAAACTTGTTACTGCCACAAAACCTGATAGGTTAGATGGAATGAAGGATAATGAGATAAATAGGCCTTTGAAGAGAGGGCGTGGTAGACCAAGATCAAGACTATCATTACCTTTGCAAAAAAACAATGGAGCAGACGAGTCGAAAGGGCAGATTAGTGATGAGCTTTCAAATGGCAGGCGGAGCAGATCAAGATCTAGAAGTTCAAAAGACTCATTGATAAAAACTGGCAAGGAAGAAACGAATTCTCTTGAATCTAGTCAAAGACAAAGTATATTAATATCTACACTGCCGTCTTCGACAACCGAAATATCTCCTGCTTCTAGTTCTTCTATCCATGCAAAGGAGTGTTGCAATGAAGACGACTTGAAAGATGCTGTATCCGAAAGAAATACAAGACGATCATCATCTTTGCAAAAAAACATTGGAGCAGACGAGTCGAAATGGCAGATTAGTGATGAGCTTTCAAATAACAAGCGGAGCAGGTCAAGATCTAGAAGTTCAAGGGACTCATTGATAAAAACTGGAAAGGAACAAAAGGATTCTCTTGAATCTAGTCAACGACAAAGTATATTAATATCTAGACTGTCCTCTTCGACGACCGAAATAACTCCTGCTTCTAGTTCTTCTACCCATGCAAAGGAGTGTTCCAATGAAGACGACTTGAGAGACGCTGTATCCGAAAGAAATACAAGACGATTAAGAGCTATAAGTACAACAAAAGAAGAGCAATCTCGTTCACAACCACCTATTCCTCCAAGAAAGAACTCTCGAACTTCAGAGTGTATTGAGGAGAAGGAGTTCCTGGCAGGGATTGATCAGTTAAGTGAGTTAGAGGCAGTCTTTGATGAAGGACAGAACAAGTCTGAAGAAAATGAGAACTCTCTATGTTCTGCTGAGTTAAAACAAGTGAATACTTTGAATTTACCTAATCAGAAAGAAAAAACAAGGGTAGACCAATGTCCTGAACCTGCTAACAGCTGCGAAAACATTACTGAAGTACTGTCAAAAAGGTCAACATGTTTGAACGTTCGAATGGGTCCTAGTCTAGTTCCAGCAAATAATTGTGATCAAGTCACTAACTCCCTTGGTGATTTAAGAGACATACAAGAAACAGATCTTGATGCTCCAATCCAAAAAGAAAAACTTTCAAACGAATGCAGCTTTCTTTCTGTTGAAGTACCGGGCCTTAAACAAGTGGGTAACTCCTTCAACGTCTTATCTCAAAAGAGAAGAGACAACGAATCTCCAAGTCCTGTTAGAATACGTGTTAATACAGGCTCAAGGCTAAGCAGACGGGAAGAATTTTTTCTTAAAAAACAAATAAATCATTCTTTTAAAGCTTATGTAAAGCTAGAGCCGCTACGCTTAGACCGTGGATTATTGTCAGTGTCTTGCTTGTCTAAAGCTTCATTGGATGAAAGTATCCTTGCTGAATTTTCCTCAATGGCTGAATTAAAAAAAAACAAAAACGAAAATATAAATAACCTTAAGTTAGACACATCTGTACCAGAAAGAACCAAACTTGCTGACGATGAAAGCTTGGTTGGCAAACGTGGCACCAACAATACAGAAGACAAAAATGAATTCCAGGATTTGTGTGTGTCAGAAAGTGAAGAATGTGACCTAAGCTCACAAACATCCTCCCCGATTCCTGAGGGAAGCAAGATAGATTCTGGTAGCGCGTTTCCTACGCGTTTCAGGGCTAATGATGAAGCTCAGCTGAAATCCATTCTGACGCCGTTTCCTCGCAAGAAGTCAAAATCCGTGTCCTTTCATCCACATTTGGAATTATTTCCCGAAGAAAGTGCTTTGCTTTTAGCTTCTTCTGAAGTAGTTGATTTAAGCTCTGATCTTGGCGAGGAAGAGACGTCTGAGCCTGAGGTGGAAGATCATAAGTGTCTTATAGAAATAGAAGCTATTTGTTGTTCGGAGCTGGAGGATAGCTCTAGTAAAATAGAAAAAATAAAGGAGGTTATCAAGGAAGCTCCGAAATCTGCAAAATATTCGAAGGCTTTTATTGTTATTGGCAACTCCACAGAGCTCGACCTGCCCTCTGATATTATTGTTAATGTGACCCACCTTATTTTGAAAAATCTTCTAAGAGTGAAAGAAAATGTAGATGGCTCTGTTTCAAAATGTGAAACCACTGAAGCCGGTGCCCCTCTAAAAGACTCTAACAAACATTCTGAAAGTACAGTAACAGTCAAAGTTCCAAGAGAAAAAGTGCGAAATTCTACAACTACAAGTACCTCTCATGACAGCACTCCACTTTCAAGTCCCCCGAAACAACGGTTATGGCTCGATAATATTCGTAGTCCGGAAGAGAAAGTCACTGTTTCCATGAACGAGACTCCTGAAAATGTGTTGCTCAGTCAAATTGAAACAAGGCTATATAGAAATTCAATAGCAAGTGTTTGCCAGAATTCACCTGGTTCAAGTTTAGAAGGTATAACTCCTCTTTCAGAATACAAATTGTTGCGCGTGGATTCTAACTTGAATTCTCGTACTGGTAACGCATCCGTTGATGACTCTGCTAACTCCGGAAGCACTGAACAACCTGGCAGTTTGACTAAGAAGGAAGCGGAGGTTATCAAGAAACTCGGTATCAAGGCTCCATCACGAGTGGAAGCTGAAAGTTTAAGTGAGAAAGAGCGAAAGGACAGAGGAATTGAAAAAAAGGCAGTAAACCCTCAAGAACCTCATATTCATACTATAAAAGAAGCAGCTACTAAACAAAAGAAATCCATAGAATTAGAATCTAAGGGATTAGTTGAAATTGAGGGAAAAGAATCATATGACAGGGAGTTTTACCTTCAAATTCTAAGGAAGATTCAGAAAAAGAAATCAAATAGTAAAAGTGAAGGTATAATTACAGTAGAGGGAAAATCTAAAAAAAAAATGAATATAGATAAGCCGTGCTATACCGTGCACGGCCCCCGAAAGATACTCGACGATTCAATTCCTTTAGAGTCGATTTCTTTAACATCATTGGATCGGTTTGACCTCTCTGAGAAACACAAAGACAAGCTTCTAAAGAAACACAAAGAATGGTCAATTTTGCCAAATGCAGACGTTGCAGTTGGGTCTCATGAACACCCAAAGAGTCTTCAATTGGATGAAAAGAGTGAACGAAGAAAAGGAAGCCATGAAAGACAAGACAAGTCAAAAGATGTTTTAAATAAAAAAGTGGTAAATCAGGAAAGCCAAGAAATGCAAAAAAAGAAGCATAAAAGTAGAGAAAGAGAATTGAAACGAAAACAAGAAACGTCTGACTCCCAAGACAATAAACTGAAGAAAGAGAAAACTGTATCACGGTTTCTAGAAGAAGGCACTCAAAAAAGAGATGAATCTTGCTCGAACAAGAGGAAGTATGCAAAAGATGCTGATAGAAAGAAAAGCAGATCTCGAGACAAAGAACAAAAATCAAACAAAAGGCAGAAAATAGTTGAGATGAAATTAGTAAAAGACAAAAAAGGAAACATGGTTGCCGGTACCTTAAGCACTAACATATTTCTATCACCCGAAAGGCCCAAATCTGGAAAAGAGTTCTGGAAAGAAAGTCAAGCTAAGAAAGTGAATTCTACTGATATATCTGGTAGTCCAACTATCAGCTCACCTAGGACTCCTGATTTTACTAAAAATTCAGAGAACAAGTCAGCTACTTTGTTTTTATCACCAACTAAGGTCTCACCAAAAATGTCACCTATAGTCTCAAAAACTGCTTTAAAAATCATGCATGAAAAGAAACTTGCTGAAGCTGAACGGGCGAGTAAGTCAGAGTCACCCACAGAAGTATCATCAGGTTTTCTTGATCTTGCTCCCTTAACGGTATCTGGGAGCCCGGGTCATAAAGATACACTGATCATCGTTCCCCACCCAGAAACTGTAACCCCTCCTAAGTTTCAAGATTTATTTTTAGAGCATCAATCTGAAAGTATTGAGAAATCATCGAAGGGCGAAACAACCGCCGCCGAGATTGTTCCGAAAATGACTGATGTTGTTTTTGGACAAGCCACGGTAGCGATTGATATAAGAGATACAACAGAATTTCAAGAAGAAAAATCAGCTTCTCCTGTCGTAGAAGATACGGTAGTTGCCCCGAAAGATGATGGTTCGATGATTGCAGAAACTGCAGAGGATGTGACTTTACAGGGTCAGCATAGAACAGTGCATACAGATGAAGAAGAAAGTAGTGCTGATTTGCCTGAGACGAGTGATGATTCAAATTTTGATTTAAACGCTGCTGCACCCACTAGAACCTCCACAGAAGCTGTACAACATCCAGCAACAGAAATAAGCCCTGAAGGGCAGTCAACCGCTTCAGAAGATGAGCTATTATCTTCTCCTAAGCAGCTGCTTGGTGAAGAAAAAGAAGAGATTATTGCGGAGGGAAATATGTGCTCTGAAGATGCAGGCAAGGTGTGTTTAGTTCTTTTTCTTTCAAATCTTCCGTTTTTTTAAATTTTCTTTCTCTTTTTCTTTTCCTTCTTTCTATATATTTTGAGGTTTCACTATTAAAATCTGGAAATATCATATTTTCTAGTGTTCAGAGGGCTGTTCAATAAGTAACAGGGCCAATCGCGCTAGCTCAAGCACGGTTTATTTAATCATTTCAAAACTTAAGCTACTTTTCAGCGCAGTCTCCGGCAACAAACTTGTCCCGTCGTTGTTCATTTTTTTGTGCCTCTGGCATCAGATTCTTTGGGCTCTATGGTGTATAAATGGTCATAGATGTAGAAGTGTTGCAGGGTACTGTGTTGAAAAGCAGCTAAAGTTATTGCTTAAATAAATCGTTTTTTTACTTACAGTATTTTGTCTCGTTACTTATTGAATGGCCCTCGTATTTTATATTGTCAAACAATAAGATTTTTACGGAAAGTAAGAAAGAAGTCAAATATTACTTCTTTGTTTTTGCTTAATTAAACCAAAACCAAAAAATGACTTCAGGAAAATCATTAATTTTAAAGATGGGATTCCCCCCCTCTCTCTCTCTCTCTCTCTCTCTCTTTCTCTCTCTTTCTCTCTCTTTCTCTCTCTTTCTCTCTCTTTCTCTCTCTTTCTCTCTCTTTCTCTCTTTTCTCTCTCTCTCTCTTCTATCTCTCTTGAACAGTTCATGGTACTAAGATTTACTGAATTAACACAATGCTGTGTAATATTTCACTGGCTAAAATCACCGTAACTCCCTATTCTTTAATATTTTTTTTATCTTACATGTAGGAAATTACTGAAGAAGAAGCTACACCAAGATCAGATATGGTTACCACCCCCGTTTTTGATTTGGCTAAGGAGCCTGAACCAGAGCCTCTTGACTATGAAATTGATCTGGAGCACGAGGAAGAACTACTCGATACCTCAGAGAGGTATTCATCTAACTCGTTTTTTCAACCTCTTTCGTTGATTGTAGTATTAAGACACCGCCAAGAATTCCTACAATTAGATAATTTTGATGAGAATATGCTATAGCATGGCTATGCATTTTATTGATGATTTTAGCAGTTCAGATGCCAAATCGATAAAGTCTGTAATTAGCCGATGGAGAAAATTCAAAGACTGGAACATTCGTCTAAACATTTTTCTTACCTATGCATTTGATATATAATGGAAATAAGGGTTTTCAATGTTAAAACTAAATTGACTGCCACAAATGTTTTAATCTTGATTTTATTTGTATCTAAATAGATATTAAAATAATAAATAAAATCTTAAAAAATATTTTAAGTCCACTTGAATGGAATTTATGTAAAAGGAAGAAAACATGGATGGAAATTTATAGCATAATAAACTAACAAAAATAAATTTGTTGTTGTAAATTTACTGATGTAAAAAAATAATTTCTGCATGCTTGTGCAGTATTTACTTTTAGATGTCATAATAAAAAACTTACAAAAAAATATTGTGTTTTCAGTGAAGTGCAAATGACACTAGCTTTTTGAGGGTTTGTAAGTGCGGTAACACCATGTTTAACGGCGGTAAAGGCTGTCCGTTTTAATCTTGACTTCTTGACTCACTTTAATTTTTGTTCATTAAATGTTTCAATAGCACTCAACTTCGAAGAAAAAAACTTTTCTCTTATAATTTAAAATTAATTGAAACGACTAATCCTATCTAAATGGGTAAATATAATAAGGCATTACCATCTCAAGAAAGTTTCCAAACATTTTTGGCCGATTGACATTTTTTTTTGCCCAAAAAGTGTCTTTTGCCATAATAAGATTAGGAAAATATCTCTTTAGAGATGCTTTTACCCAGAGAAATACGCACTTTCGCTGCAATGGCAAGGCCACCCCATCTACATTTTTGAAATTTGATGTACTTTGAAGCCATGCTGAGGACATTTTCGGTTTTATAATTGTAAGACGCTAATTGATGCCGTATCTATCTCTTTTGGCGTTTTGGCAAATCAATAATATCAAAGCTATAAGGGTTTTGGTTAAAAGTATTCAGTTCATAAGCGGTGCCATTTTACAGATGGTCATTTTAATCAAAATAATTTAATTGTATTGTATATATGTATATTCTGTCCCATGAGCGGTGCCATTTTACAGACGGCTATTTTAACAAAATAATATAATTGTATATAATATAAGAAGTGAAAAGCTATGATTTTGAGCTGTAAACAAGTTTTAGGTGATGAAATAAACTTCAATTAAGAAAAAACTTTAATTATAAAAAAGGATTCAATTAATAAAAAATATCAACAATAATCGAAGTTCTAAATATAATTTTACTTCCCAATGGTTCCGTGGTTCATACATACATTCGGTTCGTCTGAACGGGAGCCGGCGTTTCTCCCCGTAAAATACACCCCTCCTTCTGCGGACCCCCCCTCCATGGCTGGTTGGTCTCCAGTCACTTTCGGCTTATAAAAAACGGGACCAACTTTCAATTTCTGACGTAATGAGCAACCTCCGAAGTATCTGCGACCATGAGGTGGAGGTGGGATGAGCAAGGGGCAGTCCCCCCTGCTATACGGAATAAATTTTGCTCGTTTTGTGGTTTAACGTTTACTTTCATAATTACAGCGTAGACCAGAAATATTCCCAGAAATCAAGAGGGATTAAATGTCAATTTCACATTTTTGTGTTTCTAAAGTATTTTTCACAACCCCCCCCCCTCCCGAAAAACAGTTCCCTAAACAAAATCCCGGATACCGTCCTGGGGACTAAATATCGATTTGTAATTTTCTGTGGGGGTATTTTCTGCAGGGGGGGGGGGGGAGTTAAATGTCTAACCCCGGTCAGAACTACCGTTTCATTACTTTCTTTCTAAATATTCGAATCTTAATTGAATAATTGAATCAGTTGCTATTGATGGTATTACTACCACATACTACACGTAATACAATTACCCTTGCACCATTGGCATTATCAAACAGGTACTATGGAGTCGACAAAAAATTCTGGAGTCGACAAAATAAAGTAATGACAGATTCTAGATGACAGTTGACAATGGCAGTTAAAAGTAAATATCCTGGAGTCGATAAAAAAAAGCAATGACAAATTTTAAATTCGGACAGTGAGAAGCAGCCGGCTTCCTATTAAATCAGGAGTTAAGCAGGGTTGTGTTCTATCCCTCTTTGTATGAATCATTTTGATGGATTTTGTCTTAAGAAGTAAAGGAAAAGCAATGGGAGACCACGGAATCAAATGGGGAGGAAAAACTCTCCTGGAATTAGATTATGCTAACGATTTAAGCATCCTAGATGAAAGTTTGACCAAAATAAATGAACTTTTAGAGGTTTTGCAAGTTCAGCGTGCTAGAATAGGTTTGAAATTTAATGTTAAGAAGACTAAGGTACTAAGGCTAGGAATAAGTGAAGATGAAAAGGTGACGTTGGATAATGAAAAGATTGATCAGGTGGGCAGCTTCACTTACCTTGGTAGTATTATTCGTAAAGACGGTGGGAGCAGTAAAGAAGTTAAAAGTAGAATAGCCAAGGCTCAGGTGTTTTTTCACAGTTAAAAAAATTGGAAGAATAGGAAGATAAGTCTGCAAACCAAGATAGAATATTAGAAGCTACAGTGATGACCGTGGTCAAATATGGCTCTGAAGCATGGGCGCTCCGAAAGCCGGATAAAGATTTGCTAGATGTTCTCCAGAGAAATTGCTTACGGATTGTTCTGGGTACCCGGCTGACTGACCGTATTTCAAACAGTAGGCTGTACGAAAAATGTGGTTCAATCTCGCTTTCTAGGGCTATAACGAAAGAAAGGTTGAGACGGTTAGGGCATGTTGTGCGAATGAAGGACGACATATGGCTGAACATTATTCCAAACTGACAGTATTCCAAACAGTAAGCTGTACGAAAAGTGTGGTTAGATCCCGCTTTCCAGGGCTGTAATAAGAGAAAGGTTGAGATGCGTAAGGCACGTTCTACGGATGAAGGATTACAGATCGTTCTTTTTGGCCAACCGTCTAGGGCTAAACAGAAAGCAGGTCGTCAGCAGCTGGGGTGGGAGGACGTCATAAAGAAAGATTAAAGGAAATGGGAACTTCCTGGGACGGTGTAAAAAGGGAGGCTTTGAATAGATTGGGATGTAGGAGAAGCGTTCGTAGCTGTGTTGGCCTCAGGTGGCTTGGTGCTGCGATGAGTTGTTAGTAGTAGTAGTAGTATTTCTCTCTTCTCATAACTCTCTCTCTTTCTTTTTATCCTCTCTTATCTCTTCTCCTTCGCACTTTCATGTATAACAACCAGTAACCAATATCGAATATCTTGACCTGAGTTTTCCCTCTTTCAAACAGTTTGTGGTAACGAACTGTAAGTAAGGAGTGACTCGGATCAATAGTAAATGAAACACAAAAATATGGAATTTTAATATCAATAGATACATCAAAAGAATCAGCTTATTATGCTGATTCCAAATATATAATATTCATCAAGTTTTTTGAAAATCACGCCGTGATATTCAGCGTACTGGAGAACCCTACTGTAGAAATTTCAAGCTCCTATCTGCATAAATATGGAATTTTGCTATTTTTGCCGGAAGACAGATCACGGATGCGTATTTTTTGTTGTTGTATTTTTTCGAGGGGTGATGTTATTGAAATAATGGTTCTAGAAAATCGGGAGAGGTTGCATTCGAACGGAAATTAAAAGTTCTAGTGTCCTTTTTAAGTGAACAAAAAGATTGGACGGAAACTGGGCCCTTCCCACACCCATTTTTCCCCAAAATTATCTGATCAAAATTTCGAGATAGCTAATTTGACCAGTATAGTTGAAAGATCAAACAATTATGTCTTTAGGTGCAAAATTACCCCTCACAGTCCGTAGGGAGAGGCCTTTAAGTCGTGAAATTAGCCCATTGTTTACGTATAGCATTTGTTATTGGGAAGTATACAGACATTTTTCGGGGGGGACGGGGTTATAATTGGGTTGGATTTCTATAGGAAAAATATTCCTTAGGGAGGGAAATTTCTGGGTGGTGAATATTCCAGGGGAAATGTTACACTGGGGGTATTTGACAGAATTGCTATACGAAATTCTTGTTAATTGTCTTACATTCTCTTTGCAAATTTTTTCATGTGGAGATGATCAGGGGGATGTTTTTCGCGTGTTTTGATTTTCGGGAAATAATTTCCACAGAAGGTGGCATATCTGGAGTGATCGAGAAACCGATTAGAGATTAAAGTCTTATTCAAATGAAAGAATGCTAAAGGAGATTTTTTCAGGCCAAATCCTCCGCAACTAATTTTACTGGGAGGGAGGATTCTCATTGTGGATGAAACTGCATGGAGGGAATTCGACTGGGGGGTGGGTTGCACTTTACGTTGGATGAAATTTCCACGGAGGAGTCTTCTGTGAGGAGAAGGGGTATATTTCATAGAGGGTGAGTCAGATTTACCGGCATTATTTGAAAAATGAACTGAAATTATTCCATATATGAAGGGTTGCCCCCTCCTCAATACCTTGCTCTTTACGCTAAAGTTTGACTTTTGTCCTAAATTTTTAAAAGCGGCCGCTCAAACACGGGGGCCGTTTAATTAGAAAAGAAAGCTTTTTTAAAAGTGCAAACAGCTTTAACGTCAAGAGCAAGGTATTGAGGAGGGGCAACCCTTCATATACGGAATAAGTATACCAAAGTTAATAGGTAAATTTCGTTTTAATTTTTATGTACGGTGAGCCAAATTCGAACCTCTATTACTTGAAAAGCCTTTCGAAACTAAATAAAAAAAACAAGTTTTTTTTTAACTGAAAGTAAGGAGCGACATTAAAACTTAAAACGAACAGAAATTATTCCGTCTATGAAAGGGGCTGTCCCTTCTCAACGCGTCCCTCTTTACGCTAAAGTTTGACTCTTTCTCGCAACTCTATTTTTTAAAACAATAAAAAACTTAACCGTGAAGAGCGAGGCGTTGAAGAGGGGAAGCCCCTTTCATATATGAAACAATTTCTGATCGTTTTGAGTTTTAATGTCGCTCCTTAATTTTAGTAAAAAAAAACTTGTTTATTTAATTACGACATAATTTTGGTGCTGGTCATTTCCGTCTTGGTTTTCTCTTTTCCTTTGGTCTGTGTTTAATTGGCTCACCAATACCCTTTAAATCCTATCTCTTTCATTATTCTCTCCCTCCAACTTTTATTTTGTATATTAGCAACTAGAACTCCCTGAATATTTTTTTAAGGCAAATTCACGAAGAACAGAGATCAACTGAAGCGGAGGAGGAGCGAAATAATTTATCCGAGTCACCTAATAATAATGCTCAAGGTAGGAAATTGACTCCTTATTTTTTTTGTCGATAGTTGGTATAGTATCGATATAGTATCGATAGTTGGTATAGGAGCGAAATAATATATCCGGGTCACCTAATAATTATACTCAAGGTAGAAAATTGCCTCCTTATTTTTTCGTCGATAGTTGGTATAATATCGATAGTTGTTATAGGAGCGAAATAGTTTATCCGAGTCACCTAATAATAATATTCCAGGTAGGAAATTGACTCCTTATTTTTTTGCCGATAGTTTGTATAGTATCGATATAGTATGGATAGTTGGTATAGGAGCGAAATAATTTATCAGAGTCATCTAATAATAATACTCAAGGTAGGAAATTGACTCCTTGTTTTTTGTCGATAGTTGGTATAGTATCGATAAAAAACATTAAAACTGATTAATATTGTAGCCAGGATTTTGTTAAGGATGGTTCGATACTTTTGTTCCTTAGAGGTGGTATTTTCTCAATGATTTTTTGAAGGACTGTTACTAAATTTAAGGTGGAAAGTTTTACACTGTCAATCTTATTTTATAGCCACAATTTTTGTTTTACTACCAGTGGTGTAATTTTTTCAAAATCCTGGGGTGGGGGGGGGGTCAAAATTGGAGCAAATTTTTCCAAATCAAGTGAAAATGACTGTGAAAACTGAAAAATGAGCCATATAGTTCCATAAAGGTCCATGAATTATGCAGGCTTATCTTAGTTTTGACAAGATTTTTGAAGAAACTAAATTTCAGCTGGGGGGGGGGGGGGGCAAATCGAGACATGAGAGGGGCAGTTGTCCCCCAGCCCCATAGCATTAAGCCTCTTTTTATAACATACGATATTTTTTTGTGGTACAATTATTTAATGCTTAATATAGACTCGTATTTAGACTTAGATACGAATAAAATAATTTTTAGTCATTTAGTGATGACAAAATTTAGAGAAATACCTCATTTCAACAAATGTCTTGAACATTGTATTGGTTGGTCTTGAACATTGAATAAATTCTACCGGTCGGCCCTTAGCAATTAATGTACATCATAGAGCATTAATGTACACTATGTACAGAGGGTTTATTTAATTTACATTAATGAACATTTTATTACTTAAACATCTTATATGAACATTTTATTACATAATTTACACTAATGAACATAATTGAACATTGTGTTGTCTTGAACATTGAACAATAAATTCTACCGGTTGGCCCTTATTAATTAATGTATATCATAGAGCATTAATGTACACTATATACAGAGGGTTTATTTAATTTACATTAATGAACATTTTATCACTTAAACATCTTATATGAACATTTTATTACATAATTTACACTAATGAACATAATTGAACATTGTGTTGTCTTGAACAATGAACAATAAATTCTACCGGTTGGCCCTTAGCAATTAATGTACATCATAGGGTACTAATGTACAGAGTGTGCATTTAATTTACACTAATGAACATTTATTTCTTAAACATCTTATATGAACATTTTATTACATAGTTTACATTAATGAACATAATTGAACATTGTGTTGTCTTGAACATTGAACAATAAATTCTACCGGTCGGCCCTTAGCAATTAATGTACATCATAGAGCATTAATGTACACTATGTACAGAGGGTTTATTTAATTTAAATTAATGAACATTTTATTACTTAAACATCTTATATGAACATTTTATTACATAATTTACACTAATGAACATAATTGAACATTGTGTTGTCTTGAACATTGAACAATAAATTCTACCGGTTGGCCCTTAGCAATTAATGTATATCATAGAGCATTAATGTACACTATATACAGAGGGTTTATTTAATTTACATTAATGAACATTTTATCACTTAAACATCTTATATGAACATTTTATTACATAATTTACACTAATGAACATAATTGAACATTGTGTTGTCTTGAACAATGAACAATAAATTCTACCGGTTGGCCCTTAGCAATTAATGTATATCATAGAGCACTAATGTACAGAGTGTGCATTTAATTTACACTAATGAACATTTTATTACTTAAACATCTTATATGAACATTTTATTACATAGTTTACACTAATGAACATAATTGAACATTGTTTTGTCTTGCACATTGAAGAATAAATTCTATCAGTTGGCCCTTAGCAATTAATGTACATCATAGAGAACTAATGTACAGAGTGTGCATTTAGTTTACACTAATGAACATTTTATTACTTAAACATCTTATATAAACATTTTATTACATAATTTACACTAATGAACATAATTGAACATTGTGTTGTCTTGAACATTGAACAATAAATTCTACCGGTTGGCCCTTAGCAATTAATGTATATCATTGAGCATTAATGTACACTATGTACAGAGGGTTTATTTAATTTACATTAATGAACATTTTATTACTTAAACATCTTATATGAACATTTTATTACATAATTTACACTAATGAACATAATTGAACATTGTGTTGTCTTGAACAATGAACAATAAATTCTACCGGTTGGCCCTTAGCAATTAATGCATATCATAGAGCACTAATGTACAGAGTGTGCATTTAATTTACACTAATGAACATTTTATTACTTAAACATCTTATATGAACATTTTATTACATAGTTTACACTAATGAACATAATTGAACATTGTGTTGTCTTGAACAATGAATAATAAATTCTACCGGTTGGCCCTTAGCAATTAATGTACATCATAGAGCACTAATGTACAGAGTGTGCATTTAATTTACACTAATGAACATTTTATTACTTAAACATCTTATATGAACATTTTATTACATAATTTACACTAATGAACATAACTGAACATTGTGTTGTCTTGAACAATGAACAATAAATTCTACCGGTTGGCCCTTAGCAATTAATGTACATCATAGAGCACTAATGCACAGAGTGTGCATTTAATTTACACTAATGAACATTTTATTACTTAAACATCTTATATTAACATTTTATGACATAGTTTACATTAATGAACATAATTGAACATTGTGTTGTCTTGAACAATGAATAATAAATTCTACCGGTTGGCCCTTAGCAATTAATGTACATCATAGAGCACTAATGTACAGAGTGTGCATTTAATTTACACTAATGAACATTTTATTACTTAAACATCTTATATGAACATTTTATTACATAATTTACACTAATGAACATAACTGAACATTGTGTTGTCTTGAACAATGAATAATAAATTCTACCGGTTGGCCCTTAGCAATTAATGTACATCATAGAGCACTAATGTACAGAGTGTGCATTTAATTTACACTAATGAACATTTTATTACTTAAACATCTTATATGAACATTTTATTACATAATTTACACTAATGAACATAACTGAACATTGTGTTGTCTTGAACAATGAACAATAAATTCTACCGGTTGGCCCTTAGCAATTAATGTACATCATAGAGCACTATTGTACAGAGTGTGCATTTAATTTACACTAATGAACATTTTATTACTTAAACATCTTATATGAACATTTTATTACATAGTTTACATTAATGAACATAATTGAACATTGTGTTGTCTTGAACATTGAACAATAAATTCTACCGGTCGGCCCTTAGCAATTAATGTAAATCATAGAGCATTAATGTACACTATGTACAGAGGGTTTATTTAATTTACATTAATGAACATTTTATTACTTAAACATCTTATATGAACATTTTATTACATAATTTACACTAATGAACATAATTGAACATTGTGTTGTCTTGAACATTGAACAATAAATTCTACCGGTTGGCCCTTAGCAATTAATGTATATCATAGAGCATTAATGTACACTATATACAGAGGGTTTATTTAATTTACATTAATGAACATTTTATTACTTAAGCATCTTATATGAACATTTTATTACATAATTTACACTAATGAACATAATTGAACATTGTGTTGTCTTGAACATTGAACAATAAATTCAACCGGTTGGCCCTTAGCAATTAATTTATATCATAGAACACTAATGTACACTATGTACAGAGCGTGCGCTTAATTTACACTAATGAACATTTTACTACTTAAACATCTTATATGAACATTTTATTACATAGTTTACATTAATGAACATAATTGAACATTGTTTTGTCTTGCACATTGAAGAATAAATTCTATCAGTTGGCCCTTAGCAATTAATGTACATCATAGAGCACTGATGTACAGAGTGTGCATTTAATTTACACTAATGAACATTTTATTACTTAAACATTTTATTACATAATTTACACTAATGAACATAATTGAACATTGTGTTGTCTTGAACATTGAACAATAAATTCTACCGGTTGGCGCTTAGCAATTAATGTATATCATTGAGCATTAATGTACACTATGTACAGAGGGTTTATTTAATTTACATTAATGAACATTTTATTACTTAAACATCTTATATGAACATTTTATTACATAATTTACACTAATGAACATAATTGAACATTGTGTTGTCTTGAACATTGAACAATAAATTCTACCGGTTGGCCCTTAGCAATTAATGTATATCATAGAACACTAATGTACACTATGTACAGAGCGTGCGCTTAATTTACACTAATGAACATTTTATTACTTAAACATCTTATATGAACATTTTATTACATAGTTTACATTAATGAACATAATTGAACATTGTTTTGTCTTGCACATTGAAGAATAAATTCTACCAGTTGGCCCTTAGCAATTAATGTACATCATATAGCACTAATGTACAGAGTGTGAATTTAATTTACACTAATGAACATTTTATTACTTAAACATCTTATATGAACATTTTATTACATAGTTTACATTAATGAACATAATTGAACATTGTTTTGTCTTGCACATTGAAGAATAAATTCTACCAGTTGGCCCTTAACAATTATTGTACATCATAAAGCACTAATGTACAGAGTGTGCATTTAATTTACACTAGTGAACATTTTATTACTTAAACATCTTATTTGAACATTTTATTACATAATTTACACTAATGAACATTTTATTACTTAAACATCTTATATGAACATTTTATTACATAGTTTACATTAATGAACATAATTGAACATTGTTTTGTCTTGAACATTGAAGAATAAATTCTACCGGTTGGCCCTTAGCAATTAATGTACATCATAGAGCACTAATGTACAGAGTGTGCATTTAATTTACACTAGTGAATATTTTATTACTTAAACATCTTATTTGAAAATTTTATTACATAATTTACACTAATGAACATTTTATTACTTAAACATCTTATATGAACATTTTATTACATAATTTACACTAATGAACATAATTGAACATTGTGTTGTCTTGAACATTGAACAATAAATTCTACCGGTCGGCCCTTAGCAATTAATGTATATCATAGAGCATTAATGTACACTATGTACAGAGGGTTTATTTAATTTACATTAATGAACATTTTATTACTTAAGCATCTTATATGAACATTTTATTACATAATTTACACTAATGAACATAATTGAACATTGTGTTGTCTTGAACATTGAACAATAAATTCTACCGGTCGGCCCTTAGCAATTAATGTATATCATAGAGCATTAATGTACACTATGTACAGAGGGTTTATTTAATTTACATTAATGAACATTTTATTACTTAAACATCTTATATGAACATTTTATTACATAATTTACACTAATGAACATAATTGAACATTGTGTTTGTCTTGAACATTGAACAATAAATTCTACCGGTCGGCCCTTAGCAATTAATGTACATCATAGAGCATTAATGTACACTATGTACAGAGGGTTTATTTAATTTACATTAATGAACATTTTATTACTTAAACATCTTATATGAACATTTTATTACATAATTTACACTAATGAACATAATTAAACATTGTGTTTTCTTGAACATTGAACAATAAATTCTACCGGTCGGCCCTTAGTAATTAATGTACATCATAGAGCATGAATGTACACTATGTACAGAGGGTTTATTTAATTTACATTAATGAACATTTTATTACTTAAACATCTTATATGAACATTTTGTTACATAATTTACACTAATGAACATAATTGAACATTGTGTTGTCTTGAACAATGAACAATAAATTCTACCGGTTGACCCTTAGCAATTAATGTACATCATAGAGCACTAATGTACAGAGTGTGCATTTAATTTACACTAATGAACATTTTATTACTTAAACATCTTATATGAACATTTTATTACATAATTTACACTAATGAACATAATTGAACATTGTGTTGTCTTGAACATTGAACAATAAATTCTACCGGTCGGCCCTTAGCAATTAATGTATATCATAGAGCATTAATGTACACTATGTACAGAGGGTTTATTTAATTTACATTAATGAACATTTTATTACTTAAGCATCTTATATGAACATTTTATTACATAATTTACACTAATGAACATAATTGAACATTGTGTTGTCTTGAACATTGAACAATAAATTCTACCGGTTGGCCCTTAGCAATTAATGTACATCATAGAGCTCTAATGTACACTATGTTCAGAGTATGCATTTAATTTACACTAATGAAAGTAAAAGGCAACATTAAAATTCAAAATTTATAAAAATTGTCCTACATAGCATGAGGCTGCCGCCCTCTGATCTTTATGCTGAAGTCTAGCGAGTACTTACCTGAGACTATTGTAAAATATAATAAATACAGGCAGCTGGTAATTGCAAGTATTTTGTTTGCTGATTGCGTTTCTTTTTTTTTTTGCTAAAAGCAAATGTAAATAAATTTGCCACTAGAATGCAACTATCCAATGCTTTACAACCATTAATGATTATGCTTATTATCATTAATACTGACTTCTAGTTATTTTAAGGATGAATGCACCGCCATTTGACATTGTGGCCGCAGAAATGGCTAGGCTATGTATAAAACTTGGCTATCTCGTAGTTTTCACTTGACAGTCTTTTTGACATCTTAATCATGCCAAATGTTTTTAATTTTGCGGCCCTAAATTATTAATAACCCTTGAGCCTAGAGTATGGTATTCGTATACTGTGCAAATAACAGTTCAAATAGGGATAAATCCTTATATTGATTATTGCAAAGCAATGACAAAATATTCTGGATATTTCGATCACATATTCAGTGAATGAAATATCCAGAATGTTTTGTCATTGCTTTTCACTGTCTAATACAAGGATTTATCCCTATTTGAACTGTTATCATAGAAAGGCACTGTGGTCATCGAAAATACCTACGTGTTATTCGCATAGTTCTCTTTTTTTTTCATGAAAAAGAGAAAATCCTTGGGATCATGAAATTGTTTGAATAAAATTTATGTGCAAACCAACTTTTAACAAGTTATAACTTTCCCACCTTTCTAATTTAGTTCAGCGAGGTACTTTTTCATTTGGAATTACGGATTTGTATAAGTTGGAGTCATTTCCTCAGATATCTTTTGTTAACCCTAAGATGTTCTTGATCTAAACATCCCTAAGATACTGAGATACCCCTAAGATACCCCTCTTCAAAAGTTTATTGTTGAATGCTAATTAAGATTTTTCTTTTGGGCCCTTGTCCCGAGAGTAACACGGGCTCTTCTACATTTGGAGATGTATTTTTTTTTTGTTACACCTTTCTGGTTAAAGTGCTCACCTTAAAATTATATCTTGGCACCAAGTTTCAATGCGATTGGCCTGGGGATGAGAAATGGCTTAGTAGAGAGTCCAGTTCCCCACTGATTACATAAGTCTCGTAGATAGGGCCCTAGAAATTGCAGTATATAACTCTGGTAGAGGGGTCTTAGTTATGCCAAATTTGCTGGATATTCTTTGATATGCTGAATTTGGATTATGTACATTTTCTCGTGTTCGTAATTTTTGAAGGATAGCGTTAAAGATATTGAAATTTATATATTTGGAATCACCATGAAAATTAGATTTTTTTATGAACATATTGCTGTAAAAGTCCTCTTTAAGGCTTATGTTCTCTTTGAAATTTTCGGTAAATTGTTTTCCCACTCTCCTGTGGTTTTAGTATATCAGTCAAAGTCAACAATCCTTCCCTCACTTCAATGCTGAGATTCAAATTCTATCCATCTACCAAATTATATTTGTGAAATTGTGTGCATCATTTTTAAAAATTGAAAACACGTCAAATACTGCTGCTACTACTACTAACAACTCACTGCAGCACCAAGCCGCCTGATGCCAATAGAGCTACCCTGGCTCTTCCTCCACCTCAATCTATTGAAAGTCTTCCTCTTTAACTCATTTACGAAGTTTCCATTTCCCTTTAGTAAGAATCTTTTCTTACAACTTTCTCCCGAGCCATCTGGGGGCGACCTGCTTTTCGTTTGGCCCTAGACGTTTGGCCAACAAGGACAATCTTCTGGCAATCTGTCATCTTTCATCCGCAGAACTTGCCCTAGCCATTTCAACCTTTCTCTCATTATAGCCCTAGAGAGTGGGATTGGACCATATTTTTTGTACAGCTTACTGTCTGAGATACGGTCAGTCAGTCAGGTACCCCAAGCAATCCATAAGCTATTTCTCTGGAAAAAATCTTGCAAATTTTCCTTTGTTTTTCGGAGCACCCACGCTTCAGAACTTCGATCTTCTCCTTACCCAACATCACCTTCACTTATTCCTAGTCTTAGTGGCTTAGTCTTAATTTTCAGTCTTAATGAATATTAGTCTTAATGAATATTAATTTTCAAACCTATTCTTGGACCCTGAACTCGCAAAACCTTTAGTTGAAAAGTCTTGAAAAAGGACAGTTTTCCTATTTTTTAAGCAAGTTTAGGTCCTTTTCGAAGAGAATTCTAAGCATTATCGTGTTCCTGACTTGGTGAATGGATAAATTGGAGACTGATAAATCCATTGAAATAAGTATTTGGTGCAAGTCACTGGTGCAGTCTTGTCGTAAAATTGCTTGTTTCAAAGGGAATATATCCCTCAAGAGTTTGGATTTCTAAGAGTTTGGGCGATCAGTTTGACCAAATGAAAATTTCAAATCAGCTGATCCTATTTGGTTTCAAAGAAGACCCTTATCCAGAAGCTTCTGAAAGCAAATTTCTTGGATTTTGCAGTATTAGGTTTCCTGGTATTCCTTTGACTGAGAATGACATAGTTTCTGTTAGAAGAATTGGAAAACAAGGCTCAGGTTTGAAATCTCGCCTACTTGTTGTGGAATTTTGTAGTTCAAGAATGCAGCAGCTTATTCTTAGAGAAAAGAAAAGTTTACAAGGTAGTGGTGTCTTTATTTCTGAGTCACTTACATAGCCTAGACTTCAGCTACTTAACTATGCTAAATCAAAGCTTGGGAAGAGGTCTACATGGTCTAGTGGAGGAGAAATACTTACCAAGCTTTCTGATGGTAAAGTGATTACTGCTAAAGAGGCATCTCAAGTTGATGCTCTCAACTACAGCCCATCCAGTCAACTACAGTCAACTACAGCCCATCCAAGCCCCTCCCAGGACTGAAATAAACCATTTTTCCCCTTTTAGCTCTGTTTTTTTTTTTTTTTTTTTTTTTTTTTTTTTAAATTTATGATCTAATGGTTTTACTTATGCTTGCATTTATTTTGTTTTAAATTATTTTTTTAAATACTTTGCGTAAACCGTTGATAACTCTTTCCTTTGGTTGCTTTTTTATTGTCTTGCCTTTTCTTTATTTTTTTTTGCCTTTGTGCTTGTAATTGTTTGTTATTATTTTATTTTTTTTTAGCTTTGTAGCTTGTTAGTTTTCTTTGTCTTGCATGTTTTTTTTTTCTTCTGTTTCTTTTCTTTGTTGCCTATAAGTTTCACCTTTTTAGTTTCAATTTACCCTCTGCTATTTCAGCCTGTTTGTTTGATATCTTGTTCATTTGTGAAGATATTGTGTGAATTTGTTATGTGTGGTAAATCTGGCTGATTTTTCTTTTCTTTTGAATTCTTCTATTCTAAATCAGTTATCTTTGAGCAACCAAGTAGTGCTGGTAAACAAGAGGCCCACACACTTGACCCTCTTCTTGAATCTATGGTTAATTCTAGTTGCAATTATCACACTACTATTGATTTTTGTGATAAAATCATGCCTTCTCTCTCATTAAATAGTTGCTTTAATGTATTTTGTTTGAATGTACGTGGGATACGAGATAAGTGGGATAGTCTGAAATCATATTTGTGGTCTGATAATTCTTGCCCTTTTGATGTAATTGGTTTAACAGAAACATGGTTATCTGATTTTGAAAATTTAACAGCTTATGATATGCATGGTTATATTGCTATTCATGTCCATAGAATGGTAACAAAGTGCTCAGGGGGCATTTCTTTATTTATAAAATCTGATATTAAATTTAGTAGACGGTATGACCTTGAATCCTTGTTTACTTCAGTAGTGTCTAATAGTAGGACTGTTTATTCTCTTGTCATTGATCTGAAAAGCCAGTTTGCATGTGATACTGTTTGTTTGTTTTATAAGACCCTTCGTTGTCAAACACATCTGTTCTACGATTTTTTTGATCAGCTTTCATGTGTGGGTACTTTGTTTAAAAAACGTTTTTGTGTTTGGGGGGATTTGAATTGTAACATGTTAAATATTGCATACTGAGATGAATGTAATCATCTCTTTGAAGGACTTTCTTCTTCTGGGCTACTTCCTTCAATTTTTTTTCCTTCTCGTGTTGATCCTACAAGAAGTTCTGCTACTTTGATAGATTATATCTTCATTTCTCATCCTCCAAAATTGAAGTTTACTTCTGTTCTTATTTTCACAGATCTGTTTGATCACTCCCCGATTTATCTATAACTTTCTATACCTAAAACTTAGATTGCTGTTAATGATCACGGTGAGTCTTCTTTTACGACTTTTAAGGCTAAAAAAATTTCACATTCAATTTTTAGTCGTAAGTTCAATAATTGGTCTAGTTTTCTGGAAGCTAGTGATGTTGAATGTGCAACAAGTCTATTTGTGTTTTGTATGGAAGCTCTGTTGGATAAGCATTTTCCTCTTAGGAAGAGACTAAGGAATTCTACATCCAAATGCCCATGGATGTCCATAGGTCTGATTAATGCTACACATATGAACGCGTCTCTGTTCAAGGTTGCATGTAAAAGTAAAACACAGGATGATCTTTTGAAGTATAAACATTATAAAAATGTACTTACGACTTCAGTACCTGCAGCCAAAAAGCTCTATTTTTCACGTCGAATCGATGAGTGTAAGGGGAACTTGCGAAAGTTTTGAAATGTAGTTAATGAAGCTATTTCTTGCAAGAAACTCAAACAGTCCCCCCCATGTCATTAAAGGAATGCTGATGGATCTATTGTGGATAACAATTCTTCAGCAAATGCCTTCAATTTGTATTTCACCACTCTTCCTTCAGTTCCCATTCAACCCAAGAATAGAGTAAGTAGTTTTCCCATAGCAGAAAAGTAATTTTTCCTTTCCCCATGCAGTGATATTGAGATTTATAGTATTATCTCCCAGCTTCCAAGTAGCCGTTCAGTTGATGGTTTTGGTTTGAGTAATAATGTTCTTAAAAAAATTGATCAGTTTGTTTCTAACCCCATCTCAAACAACTAACCTCTCTCTTTCTTCTGGTGTTTTCCCTCATTTATTTAAAGTTGCTAATGTTTTACATTTACATAAAAAAGGTGATTCATCTCTAATTTCAAATTATAGACCCATTTCTCTTCTTCCTGTCATCTCTAAGGTTGTTGAAAGAGTAGTGTATCGTAGACTCTCTTCATTTGTTTTTAGTACTAATTCGACTGCAGGAAATTCTCTCATAACTAACCATCAGTATGGTTTTCGTCCCACTTTCTCTACCTCGTATGCACTCTCAGATGCAACAGAGTTTGTGCGTGTTAATCTGGACAAGGGCTTGTATGTTTTGGGTCTATTTCTTGACTTTTCAAAGGCCTTTGATATGGTTGACCACTCTGTTCTTTTGTCTAAACTATCCTCATTTGGAGTACATGGAGTCCCACTAGAATGGTTAAGGTCTTATCTGTCGGGAAGATCTCAGTATGTTTCAGTTAATGGTAATTCTTCCGCTACTTTGCCTTTATTGAAAGGTGTCCCACAGGGCTCAGTGCTTGGACCACTTTTGTTTTTAATTTACATTAATGATCTCGTTGATGGTCTTCATCCCCTTGTGCACCCTATTCTTTTTGCTGATGACAGTAACTTTTTCATTGCTGCAGTGGACTTTCCATCTGCCACTTCCCTCAAGGTCTTCTTGATAAAGTAAAAGATTGGTACAGGTCAAATGGTATGACTCTCAACAGCCAAAAAAGTGCCATTGTGCACTTCAGGATCTCTTATCATATGAGAGATGTAAGGGAGCCAACCATCCTGACTTATGGGAATGATGTTATACCGCAAGCGCTGCTATGGTGAAATTTCTTGGTGTGTATCTTGACTGTTTTCTCTCTTTTAAGCCTCATATAACTCACACCCGTTCCCTCATCTTCCACCAGTCTTCAATGTTGCACCGGGTTAACTCATTTCTTCCGCCAGATGTTATGCTTTCTCTTTATTATGCTTTTATATTTCCTTACCTTTCTTATTGCTGCTCTGTCAGGGGTAATACTAATAAATCTCTTCTCTGCTCACTTCAAAGAGCCCAAAATAGGGCAATGAAGGCTACTTTTCTTCTCCCTCGGCTTTACCCTTCCTCTGATCTTTATAGTGATACTGGAATAGCTCCGCTGGACCGCATTGTGAGTAAGAGTAATCTTTATTTAGCGCATTCTGCTTTTCTAGGTACACTTCCACCGCCTCTGCAGCAATTTTTTTCACGGACAGGCTCAGGTAGGTACTCTACTTTTTTACGTAGTTCTTCTCGTAGATTTATTTTGCCCAAACATTCATCTACAGCAGCCCAGAGGTCTCCTGTTTATAAATCAATTCAGTTATGGAATTCAATCCCACCGGATGTCCCGTTATTTCTGTCTGCAAAGGCAGTTATTCGTCGTGTCTTTCCAGTTTAGTAATTTCTCTCCTTCGTTTATTTTCCCTGTTTTCTCTTTTCCTAGTGTTTCTCCTTTTGTGTTTTTCCCTTATATATCGTTATTATTATTATTTTTTTTTTTTATTATTTTTTTTTTTACTGTATGGTAGTGTTTATTCTCTTTAATCTTTATTTCATACATATTGTTTGATTTAGAGTAATATTTATGGTTGTTTTAGTGCTTTATTATTGTGTTGTAAGGCCCACAACAAGCCAAGCTTCTTGGGCCAAATAATTTTTCTTTACGTTTGTAATACAGTTTAGTATTAATAAAATGATTGATTCACTAGCTCTAATTCATATTTCAATTTCAGTCGATGAAGTACCTCGTGAATCAAGAAACAAAATTTGCTTTTCGGTCCTCTACTATGGGGTATGCAAGAAACAGGAGACCTGCTTGTACATTCACGATTTGGTGAGTTTGTATATTTTCTTCGTAATCATAGCCTTACGTGGTCTGTAGATATACGGGCCTTTTAGATATCTGTTGTTTGTTTTGTTGTTCCTGAGGGTCCAAGGTTCATATGACTAAATATCCCAAATTGCTACTAAAGTTAGACTATAGATCTCTTAAAAAAATAACTTTTCCCGAACGGCTTGAAAACAACATGCATAAATACATAGATCAAGGGCATGTAGACAACAGGATATAAACTTTGGTCACTTTCGATAAGACAAATCTCTCAATTTTAATTTCACATTCTTGTTATTGTTCATCTTACTGGTCTGTTTCGGTTTCAGCAAAGTCCTTTTTAGATGTCCTCCTAGGACCAAGAGCTCCTAAAGCTCAAAAGAAAAGGGGAAATATTAGTTTATCCAAAAAGGGATAATTTTTTCCCCCAGGTCAAAGTGACTTCAATAAATATTGACCCAGGAGTAAAATTTGACCACAAGGAGAATTCTATCAAGTTCCATTTCACCGTCTTGTTCGTGTTGGTCCTGTTGCTTTTTGTTCCCATTATGTTGCTCTTCTGGATATGTGACAAATTACCCACTATGTGATACTTCATTTTTTAAATATTTTTATTGCTCATTATTTTACTTTTTCCCTTTCTTCGTGCTTTCTTTTATTTAGTTTTCTCCCTTTATATACTTTTTTTCCTTATCTTTATTTATCTTGGTATTTGATCATCGAGAGTGATATGGGAAATTGGTTTTACCTCATCCCCTCGAGCTCCGCTGGAAAAAATACTAATTTTCGCGTGTCTTAATCATATGCCTTCTTTTTTCATGTTTTCTTTCGTTAGATTTGGTGCGTTAATTCCTACTAAATGTTCCTTGTTCAAAAACAAAGAGAGAGAGAGGCTAGTCTCTCTCTCTCTCTCTCTTACTTACGAAACTTAAAACTTAGGAAACTCAAAGGGTTAGTCAAAGTTAAAAAGTTGCATGCAAAGACAGAACAGCAGCCAACAAATAAGAATATATTGGGTATAAGAATATAATGGATATATGAATATATTGGGTTAAAAGGGGGTAAAAGTAATTTAACGTTGAGATGAACTATTGATTCCCAGAAAGCATTGAAAAAAAAATGTATTTCACTGCAACAGCCTCTCCTCCCCAGTATAGAGTAAAAAGGGGAGCCAAGTAGCTCCCCCCTTTATCATTATACTGACAACCTAAATTATATTTATATTTAAGTTCTGATGAAAGTCTTAGTTACGTCATTATAGTTCAAATGACTGTTGAAGCGCTCTTATACTTTCAACTGCTTAGCATTACCACTAATACTACTACTAACAACTCACCACAGCACTAAGCCACCTGAGGCCAACACAGCCGCGCACGCTCCTCCTCCATTCCAATCTATTCAAACCCTCCCTTTTTGCACCCTCCCACGAAGTTCCCAATTCCTAAAAATCTTTCTTTATGACGTCCTCCCACGCCAGCCTAGCATTAAATTAGTGTATTAGCTTCTACAAAGCTAGCTCCTTTAAAGGCCTGTACAACGGTAAGAAAAAGGAATCCCCTTCTTTGCTATGTTTTTTAATAATAAACAAATTATGTTTTTCGATAATTGCTTTTGAGTCATTTTACCTCGTTCATTTAATTGCTGATACTTTTGACCTGTTAAAATTGGTTTTTGTAGACACATATCTTTATTAGTTTACCTTTTTGCATTTATTAAATGCTTTCTTTTTGCCCGTTAAAGTTATATGTAAATTTAGTGTTTATTTATAACTTTTCTCTATTATTGGCTTTTATTTCTATTTTTTTTTATTAGACTAAGAACTTGAATTTCTGCGCTGGCTAGTGTAAATAAGGGACTAATAAAAGAAATATTATTCATATCTTGATATGTTGTATTTGTTGTTAATTTAACCACAGTTGTATGCTTTAGATAATTACTTAGTATCTGTAATTAGTTCTACTGCTACTACTTCCCTTAAACCCTTCCTTACGGCCTCCCATCCCATTCGAGGACGATTTGCCTTTCCTTTGGCCCTAGATAGGTGGCCGAAAAGATGATCTTTATCAATCGGTCATCCTTCATCCGTAGGACGTGTCCTAGTCATCTCAACCTTTATATCATTTTAGCCCTGGAACTGGGATAGGACCACAGTTTTGGTACTGCTTACTGTTTGAAATACGGTCAGTGAGACGGGTATACCTCCCCCCCCCCAATAAAAAAACGTAGATAATTTGTCTGTAGAATACCTAGCAGATCCTCCTCCATCTTTGGAGCGCCTGCGTTGGAGAACCATACTTGTTCTGAAACGTAGCAACCTGTCATAGCTGTAACTTCCTATGTTCTGATCTTGGTTCGCATATTTATGTTCCTATTCTTCCTCTCTAAGACACCATCTGTTATTTCCCAAATTATTTTTCTAAAATTATTCCATCTGTCTTCCTTATTGTTAAATTTTAGGCTCTCTAGTCTAATATGTATCTTTTTTTTGAAATTTGCTTTAAAATTCTCATCCCGGAGTTTACTAACGTCATAACATCCCGGAAGGTAGTGACTCTTCCCAAATGTCAGCTTTAGATTGTCCCTAGATACTACTAGATGGTGATCTTTGCTTTTAGCATCATAATAGCACTTCTATGTACTCTAGTATCTTGTATCCATCCTGGCGGTCTTCGGTTTTCAATAACATAATTGATAATGCTGACCGTCCTGCCATTATTGAGTACCAAGGTAACTTATAGGCAATTTTATGGTAAAATATTGTATAATAATTTATTTTTGATAATTATCCATTAAAATTATAATGAAGTGGAGTAATAAAAGAAAATACATACAGAACTATATTAAATATAAAAAACAGCAATGCAAAGCAAAATAACCACACGAGAGGATGAAAAGGACCTAACAAGGACCTAAAGGACCTAAGAGGCAAGCATCTTCCTTTAGCTTGGTATCCAACTTATTATTGATTTCAGTATATCAGTGGCACTAAACAATCGATAACTTTTGGTTCCTATAGCAACGAGGCAGATATAAAAGAAATTTGTAGTAACGGAAATACGATACCCAAATGTCCTGCATATCACTAGTATTGAAACATGGGCGTAAACCTGACAGAAAAGAATGGAATGGTCACAATCAGTTGATAAAGTCTAGCCAAGGCCTAACGAGAATGTCGGCCACGATTTGGGATAATTTTAGCATAACCTGCTTCAAGTTTATTCTTAATGGATAAAAGTGCATTTGAACGGATAGCAGATACAGAGGAGCCAGCGCAAGCCAGCGCAATACAGGAACTAGCTTAACTGAAAAAGAACAAATTAGATCACTACTTCGGTGTTTGGTATTAGAAACGAAATATTCACACTTTTCGGCATTAAGCATATGGTCAATTTTTTCAAACAGCTTATCAATAAACTGGGTCGACACTACTGAGCTAGTCTTTGAACGGATGAAAAGTAACAAATCATCTGCATATCCAGTTCAGGACAAATTAGTTAGGCCCGTAAAACGTGACGGGAAAATATTAATTAACAAAGAATATAAACAAGCATTAAAAAGATAAAGTGACACCCCCACCCCCTGTCGAAGTCCAGAACGAATGGGGATATATCGAAAAAAATTACTTCCTGACGGGAGTCGAAATTGTTAATTACCAAATACCAAAAAGAAGATAACAGATGAATTTCTCTCCTAGCTGGGAATGAAAATACCACAATTGGCTATGACAAACCGAGTCAAAAGCTTTTGAAACATCTAACGTGCATAAATGCACTTCAGATCTATCTTTTTGTGCTTGAAGTAATAAAGAAGTAAGAACTCGATGTGCATGTTGGCGTCCTATATATAGTTTAAATCCAAATTGTTGTGCCACATAATCAATTTTTGGATAAATTTCAGGAAGCAGGACATATTCAAAAACTTTGCTCAATAAACAATTCACCGTGATAGGCCGGTATGATGCATAATTAGTAGAATCTTTCCCCGTTTAAGAATCGAAGTGACACTCCCACGCAAAAAAGAATCTGGAACCAAAGACGTACACAGTCACATTTGAAATGATAACTGCAAATGACGAATCAGATCTTTAGAATCAGTATGAAGGTGGAAAAGACTTATGCCATCAGTACCCAACAATTTTGGATTGAATTCTTAACACGACGAATAAGATGGTCAATGGATACATGAGGCACATGACCTTGTGAAATCTTGATAGTAATACATAGGAACAAAGGCTAGCAAACTGAGAGTGAACCCCATATTGAAAATCTTGTTATAATAATTAATCCATGAGGTATTAGGGATCCGATCAGCAGTAGAACATGAATCAAATTTCGTGACATTAATCCCTTGTTTCCAATGACTAGAATTCTTCGGAAATTCAGCACCGTAATACCTTACTTTTCGGAGATAACTATTAAATTCCAGCTTTGTTTTCTGTTTAATTTCGAACAGGTGACTCTTTAGCCACACACTACCCAGATTCTAAGCCACAACTTAGCTCGATTTTTATAGTTTTTAAAACCAGGTCAGATTTCCATATTGAGCTTCTAGTCTTAAGCTTAAAAAGGTTACAATTAAGCTTAGCCACTTCTTCAGCTTTTTTCAGACACAACACAATCTGCCTATAATATAAATTAAGCTAAACTCTTTTGTTTTCACTTTTGGGATTTTAGGACATAGGGTCTGATAAGTCTGAGTCGTATTTATAGCGATAGTGGCTGAAAGGGACAGATGGCTATAATCAAGATCATCGGGATTAACGTGAACGTTGCCAATGCAGACACCGGAAGAAACAACACAGTGATCGATATCCGACAATGAGCCACTATTATTGTTGTGATTAGATAGATATTCTCACAAAATTGTAGCAATCTATAACCCTTAATGTTTTCTTTTCCTACACCTATAGGCATTGAATCAGGAGATAAGTACCTGCGCAACGCAAACCAAAAGGTGCCAAAAGTCAGCATGCCAAAAGGTGTTTTTAAGTTAAGTTTCTCCAGGAATTCGACTTTTACCCAAGAAGGAACATTTTCTCAATCTTTTAATCTTAATGGAAGGAAACGATCCAATATCAAGTCCAAGTCCGTGAGTCCAAGATTTGTAGCCTGGCACTATCATTTGAGCTCCCATTCGACACTATCATCTGTCTGACACTATTATCTAGCATCTGACATTCTATCCTGGTTGCATGGCGTCAGGGTTTACCTTTTGAGTTTGCCCTACCAGAAACGTGACTTCAAACCGGTGCTGCAGGGTTACCTTGAGGATTGGCGCCCACTGAGGAAATTGTAGCCTTGTAACCGACACAGCATTGTCACTAGATTTAGATATTTGGATAATTCTTGTGGGTTTCGTTTGTTTTAGTGGGCTTGTTAAGTTTTCCTAGCTAAGGTATTTATTATTGGCTGACTCACCATAGGAGGATAATTTTTTTAGGCATGAAATAATAATGAGTCAGAGGTAAAAGGCTTGAGATTGCTTGAACAGAATTTTGGCTATTGTTTACAGAAGAGCATCGCCAAGTGTCTGGAAGTGCAATGCGTGGTTGGGGACGAATCACCCGAAACTTCCCGTGTTTTTCCTCCAGGTTTCTTCAGGTACCCATTTAGAGCTGGGTCGACTCTAGATGAGCTTACAGAGACATACCATTGACCTCGTCCTAAACCAAAGAATCAGCGACACCAGGACTTGAACCTCTGACCTCAGGATTTCAAGTCCGGAGCGCCAACCACTTGGCTAGGACCGCTGGAGAAACGATAAATATTATATTATTTTCGGCCTTTCGGAATAAATATAATTCAACAAAAGGTGATCGAGGAGGGGGGGGGGGGGTTATTTTCTTCTTAAATCAGCATTTCTAATGTTGTTGTTTTATAAGCGTAGTTTACATATTGCGGTTGAATATCGGCTAGTTTTTTCCTTCTCTGCCTTTTTTTCAGCTGGCTTTGCTGCTACTAACTTGTTAATTTTATTCTTATTTTTAGGTGAATAACGAAGCACTCCTTGAGAAACTTGTAATTCAAAATTACTATAAGTTGAGAGTAACAAGTTGTCTGAAGATATGGAAGGCCAGCTTGGAAAAGGGCTTTTTAGGGCAATACAAAAGATATTATTCCCTTGTGGCCATGCTGAATAACCGAAAACATATTGATACTAAAGCATTTTATTGCCTTTTGGAGCTTGGTCTTAAACTTGCAAAATCACATGATAAGGAGGGGGAAGAATTGATCTGGGCGATGTATTTGTTTTTGAAGGAACGTCATTATATTTGCAAGTCTCTTGTTACTAAAATAGTACGCATGGCAATAGAAATCAAAATGGTTTATGTGTTATCGGATTTTCTATCGTCTGTCTTGAATCCTGAAGATCGCGTTCGTTTAAAGCCAATATTTTGGCAAATACTATTGTCCTTGAAGGATTACTTTGGATGCAGTGAGGTATCAGAGGTGGTATCTGCAATTAGTAAAATCAATGTGCAATTACTTGAATTTTTCGCAACAGACGTTTCAATAGAAAAGCAGTGTGTGCTATTAACTGCCCTTCTTTCCCGGAGCCGGCCCAGTGCCGGCCCCCCGTTACCAATACAACGTTTGATCTTGGAACTGAGAAACAGCTTGCCCGAAAGTTTAGTGTCTCAGTTAACTGAAAAAATAAATAAACCAAGGGCTGCTCCTGAGCTGCTTTTTATACCTCCAAACTCTAGAAACACTCAAAGTCACGGGAAGTCTACTGCTCCTAATCCTGATGTTTTTGATGATGTAAGGACCACTGATTGGGAAAGGAAAGTCTTAAACAGAGAGGAGCAACCCTTAAATATGCTTCAGCACCAGGAGCTTGCTAGTAAAGGACGTGTTGATCCCCAATTAGAAAAGGGATATTCTGCACCAACCTGGCTGAAAAAGCAGTATGAGGGCTGCAATGATAATAATGTTGTAGCTGGCCCCAGATTTGAAGATGGGGGTGGTTTTTTATCCAAAAGGAGAAAATTGGATCAAGTTAATACACAAGCGGTGGTCATTGAAACACCATCTGTCAGCCAACGTTCGTCTTTATATAAAACACCTTTTATAAATTCATCAGCAAACGTTCTTGAAGAAAACGGATACATAAAAAATCTAGAAATAATGCGCAACATACCAAAACTGCGTAGTGATTACTCGAAATTTAAGTTAGACGACTCAGAATTGGAAATGATGAACTCTCCTTCAGTTGTCCCGAGACCAGTAGCCCCAGTTAGACCTTTTCCTCCTAGAGACCTTTCCCTGGGTAGACCTTACCTTCTTGAAACTCCCAGCGCACCTCCTTTGTATCCTGTAGATCACGTGAATCCTCCAATGCAGAACATTCAATCTTCAACTGGTGGGACTGTTGGCTTATTGCAGGATGCAGCAGGGACTTCTAACCTCAATTCACGTGAAATGGAAGATATTCCGCCTAGTACTTTGGGTCAAGATACAACAGTTCAGGCGAGTTCGAGTCATTTTGTTTTTGGACAACAAATACCAAAGGGATTTGCATTTGTAAGTCTCCTCTCTCTCTCTCTCTCTCTCTCTCTCTCTCTCTCTCTCTCTCTCTCTCTCTCTCTCTCTCTCCCTTCCCCTCTCTCTCTCCCTCTCCCTCCCTCTCTCCCTCCCTCCCTCTCTCCCTCCCTCTCTCTCCCCCTCTCCCCCCTCTCTCTCTCTCTCTCTCTCTCTCTCTCTCTCTCTCTCTCTCTCTCTCTCTCTCTCTCTCTCTCTCTCGCTTTCTATTTCTCTCTCCTCCTCATTTTCATAAATGCAGCTCCTACCTGAAGAAAAAAAAAAAGTTAAATTGTGCCAAAAAGGGAAATATTTTCGTAAAATGAGGAATTATTTGCGTTTTTTTTTTTTGCATTCCGGTAACTTCAATCCTTTTGTTAATTCAATGTTTTTTTCGATGGTTATCCCTTTTCTTATCTCCAGTTGATCCAATATATATTTTTTTGCTAAAATTCTGTGTGCAAAGAACCAAAGATACGGACCTAATATCGCTGGGTCTCTTTGGATTCTGGCCAAAAAAATACCCCGGTTTATCTTCGTTCATATCGAACAAGTTTCTAGTTATATTTACGTCTGGTAAATATCTTGAAGAGTTTCTTTACTTCTATTCTTTTTTTTATGGTTTCCTTTTTTCTCCCTATGATTTGATGTTTTTTTGCACTAATGGTGAATGTTGACCATTTCTGAGATTTATATTTTTTTCTTCGTAATTCAGTCACGTACATTTTTTTGGCGCTCTTTCTGGGAGGTATGACCAGGAATGTGAACATATTATAAATGTTTAATGAGAAAAGATAAAAATTAGTAATACAAAATTTCGCATAGCGCAATTTTTAGATATTACTTGATTACTGAATTCTTAACCATTATCTAAAACAATATCTTATTTATTGCAACAACTTAAACTAT